>NC_022022.1:4448582-4449602 GCF_000317375.1 Microtus ochrogaster
AAAAAAAAAAAAAAAAAAAAAAAACCATGATGGGAGACTGCAACAGCCTTCTCTAGGCAGATGACAAAAAATGTAGATGCAAAAGGAATAAAAACACATTTCACAACTCTAAGTAAAGAACCTGAATATACCTGGAATAAACTGTAATCCTAAGACAGAGGGCATGACTGTGAGAAACGTTTTTGCTTAAGTTGAAGTAGGTACAGCACTTCACAGACACACTTTGGAGGCAGAAAAACGTAAGCATTTATCTCAAGACCAGAAGGACACACCTTTAATCCCTATCTAGAGCCTGGAGTACACACCTCTAGCTTGGCCAAGCCTTCTGCCTCCTAGGACCCTATAAAAAACATGGAGGAAGCTGTTGCTCATTGCCTGCTTGCCCTCCAGTGCAGCAAAACCATTCCCTCACTGACATTGGAGAATTCTTCATCCCAATTCCAGCATAGATTGAAGACCAGTTGGCACGTCTAACCTCCTGGACTGAGTAAGTACTGAATACTTGGACTCTCCCTTCACAGGTAGCCTTTGTGGGATTAGCAGGACTGCAGCCCTAAGGCATTCTAATGAATCTCTTTGTTCACATAGAGAGAATCTTTGGGTATATTCTGTTACACTAGAGAACCGCTGTGCAAAATTTTGGATGAGTATATAAAATGTTGTAAATTATCAAAAGTTGTGTATGATTCTCAAAATTAAAAATCCACTGACCTAAGGTTCAACTAGAAAAAAAATGAAGTGATACAACAGTCCCCTGTAGCCTAGTCTACCCATACTGAAACTAGATTGAAATCTGGATAATTTCAGAGACTCGAGTTTCTGGGCTCATCGAAGAGGGAACAGAGGAGAAACCGAAGCTAAAAATGTATATCATGCCTATTATTGTTTCCTAAAGGGCAAGAGAAGACAAATCCTAGCTTTCTTTTTTCTTTTTTTATTGAGAAAAGGAAAAAAATTTTCAGCCTCCTCCCAGCCTCCCATTTCCCTCCCCCTCCTCCCACCCTTCTTCCCCTCCCCCCA
>NC_022022.1:4458055-4459278 GCF_000317375.1 Microtus ochrogaster
TCTTCTATAATTTTATTAAATATATTTTCTGGACTGTTGAGCTGTACTTCTTCTTCTTCTATCCCAATTATTCTTAGGTTCGGTCTTTTTATTGTGTCCCAGATTTCCTGAATGTTTTGTGATGAGAATTTGTTGGTTTTGCTGTTCTCTTTGATCAGATTGTTTATTTTTCTATGGTATCTTCAGTGTCTGAAATTCTTTCTTCTATCTCTTGTAATCTGTTGGTAGTACTTGTCTCTGTAGTTTCTGTTCGTTTACCCAGACTTTCCATCTCCATCCTTCCCTCGGTTTGTGTTTTCTTCATTACTTCCATTTCATTCTTCAAGTCTTGAACTGCTTTTCTAACCTGTTTGATTGCTTTTTCTTGTTTCTCTTGGTTTGCTTGGGTATCTTTTAGCGATTTATTCATTTCCTCTACCTTTTTGTTTGTGATCTCTAATTGTTTATGGCAGTTTTTCACCTCCTGTTTAAGGTCCTCTATTATTTTCATATAAATCACTTTTGAGTCGATTTCTTCTAATTCTTCTAGAGTAGGGTGTACACTTCTTCTTATTTCGGGATCCCTGGATTCTGGTGATGTCATGTTGCCTTTCAGGTTGTTGGAGGAATTCTTGCATTGGCGCCTTCCCATCTCTTCCTTTAAATGGAGCCAGGAGAGGCCTGGAGTCTTGGTCCAGTCTATGCTGTGACTGACTCTCTGGGTGTATCTCTTCAGTGTACAAGCAGGAACCATCCCGTCCAGATGGAACTCCTCAGCACCAAAATATAGACACCTGGTAGTCCAATGACCCACGGACAAAAGGGAGAACTTGGGGGGAAGGGCGGGGATGAGTAGAACACAGGACACTCTGCTGCCAAAGCTGAAGGTGCACGTGTTCCCTTTTGGGGGGTCCTTGAGACCTGCCCAGTAGGCAAGCGCTCACCACTCTGGGTGCTTAGCCTTAGTGGAGGAGCAGAAAACTGTTCCTGAGCAAAGGACCTAGCAGAAAATGCAGGCTTGGAGGGGTCATGTGTAAGAAAGAGAGCCCTGCAGAAGGAGCTGGGGGAGGGGGGTTTGTGCTCTCTTCCAGGACACTCTGCCCCTGGATAGCACACACTCACCCGGCCAGATGGAACTCCACAGCACCTAAACAGGGCCACCTGGTAGCCCAATGATCCGGGGACAAAAGGAAAAACGGGGCAGGCAGGGCGAGATCCAGGAGAGCACAGGCACCCCTGGAGCA
>NC_022022.1:4459662-4465116 GCF_000317375.1 Microtus ochrogaster
AGGCAGGGCGAGATCCAGGAGAGCACAGGCACCCCTGGAGCACAAGCTGAAGGTGCCTGGGCTCCCTTACAGGGGAACTTGAGGCCTGCCTGGTAGGCAGGCAGGCACTCACTGCTCTGGGTGGGTAGCCTTAGTGTAGGAGCCTAAAACTGTTCTTGAGCACTGATCCTAGCATACAGCAGGGCAGGGTTGTGGGGGATGCTGGGGGGCTGGGTTGTGCGTAAGAAAGACAGCCCTGCAGAAGGAGCTGGGGGAGGGGGGTTTGTGCTCTCTTCCTGGACAATCTGCCCCTGGATAGCACACACTCACCCGTCCAGATGGAACTCCTCAGCACCTAAACAGGGCCACCTGGTAGCCCAATGATCCGGGGACAAAAGGAAAAACGGGGCAGGCAGGGCGAGATCCAGGAGAGCACAGGCACCCCTGGAGCACAAGCTGAAGGTGCCTGGGCTCCCTTACAGGGGAACTTGAGGCCTGCCTGGTAGGCAGGCAGGCACTCACTGCTCTGGGTGGGTAGCCTTAGTGTAGGAGCCTAAAACTGTTCTTGAGCACTGATCCTAGCATACAGCAGGGCAGGGTTGTGGGGGATGCTGGGGGGCTGGGTTGTGCGTAAGAAAGACAGCCCTGCAGAAGGAGCTGGGGGAGGGGGGTTTGTGCTCTCTTCCTGGACAATCGGCCCCTGAATAGCACACACTCACCAGTCCAGATGGAACTTCTCAGCACCTAAACATGGACGCCTGGTAGTCCAATGACCCAAGGACAAAAGGGGGAACTTGGGGGGCAGGGTGGGGACGAGTAGAACACAGGACTCCCTGCCGCAAAAGCTGAAGTTGCACATGCTCCCTTTCCGGGGTCCCTGAGGCCCCCCCCAGTAGGCAGGCACTCACCGCTCTGGGTGGGCAGCCCCAGTGTAGGAGGAGAAAACTGTTCCTGAGCAAAGGACCCAGCAGAAAACGCAGGCTTGGAAGTGGGGGTGGGGGGTCGTGTGCAATGAAGACAGCCCTGCAGAAGGAGCTGGGGGAGGGGGGTTTGTGCTCTCTTCCTGGACAATCGGCCCCTGAATAGCACACACTCACCAGTCCAGTTGGAACTTCTCAGCACCTGCAAATCCTAGTTTTTCATTTTGGATCCAGTTTAACCTTCAAACTACCTCCAGGAGAAATGTCACAGGACACCATAGACAAGACCCAGGGCTATACACAGTTGAACCTCCAGAATTTCTCCTGCAGGTGGACCATCCGCAACTTCTGTTTTATTCTGGAGGAAATGAGGGACAGTATTAGAAGCCCAACTTTCTCAATAGAAGACAATGACAAATGGTTTTTGAGAGTTCACCCTAAGGGGGTCGAGGAAGAAAGCTCAGATTACCTGTCAGTTCACCTAGAGTTGCTCCGCTCTAGAAAGAGTCGCCTTACAGTTGAAGTTTTGGATTATAAACGCCAAAGGAGAAACAATAGAACCTGTGACTAGCCCGGAATACTTTAGTTTCTGGCCAGGCTACCAAAGGGGTTACAAATTGTTCATCCTTCGAGATTTTCTCTTGGACCATTCTTGTGGCCTTCTCCCTGAAGACAACTTTACCCTCTACTGCATGGGGGGTCCTTTCCTGAACTCCTACAGTATCTCTGATGACAGCACGGAGCCGAGAATCCAGGTTCCCAAATGCATATTAGGATATGATCTAGGAGAGCTGTGGAAGAATTCGAGCTTCACAGACTGCTGCCTGGTGGTAGCCGGCCAGGAATTCCTGGCTAACAAGGCCATCTTAGCTGCTCGCTCTCCAGTTTTCAGAGCCATGTTTGAACATGACATGGAGGAGAGCAGAAAAAATCACATTGAGATTCATGACCTGAAACCTTAAGTCTTCAAGGCAATGATGGACTTCATTTACACTGGGAAGCAACCAGATCTCCACAGCATGGCAGATGCTGTGCTTGCAGCTGCTGACAAGTATGGCCTGGAGCTTTGAAGGTCATGTGCCAGAGTGCCCTCTGCAGGGACCTCTCTGTGGAGAACGCTGCCCATACTCTCTTCCTGGCTGACCTCCACAGCTAAGTGCAATTGAAAACTAGGGCAATGGATTTCATTGCAGCTCATGCTTCCGAGGTTTTTGAGACCTTGAGCTGGAAGACAGTGGTCTACTCCTATCCCCACTTGGTGGCTGAAGTATGCACCTCTCTGTTTCCTGCATGTGGTCTTTTCCTGGATCACCCCCGCAAACACCTGAAGCGATCTTAGGACTCTGTGGTCTGTGACCTAGGTGTGTCTTCAAGAAGAAGCAGTCAGTGTTGTTACTAATGACACCTGTTTAGACTGTGGGCTCTGAGGTACATTTACATTGAATTTGGGGAAACATAGCTGCTGGGCCTGGCTTCAACACCTCTGTAAACGAGTGAAGGACAGGTAGGGGGAGGAGCAGCACCAGATTCTGGTATACTCTATGCAACTTCTACCCTGTTTTAGACTGCTTTGATTTTTGTCTCATCAGATGCAAACTGGGATTCAAGGTTCTGCTGATCCCAATCTCATTCCAGTAAGGTTTCTTTGCAGAAAACTGTCTGCATTGGATGAGCAGACCATATGATCAAGGGCTCAGAACAAAGTGAAAAATAAACATGAGTGTTTATTTACAAGAAAAGGGCAAGAGAATGAAGACATTTTTTCCTCCAAACTTAGCATGTATGAACTGGAGAGATGATGACTCAGTTGACAAAAGCAATAGTTATTTCTGCAGGGAACCCTTGACCACTTCCCAGCACACATGGGGGACTTTTCAACCATCTCTAGCTGGAGCTGCAGAGGATCTAAGTTACTACTCCATGGGCACAGCCATCTCTGTAGAAAAAACCCTACCCAAATAAAATATAAAATGAGTAAAATATTTAAAATCAGTTTGTGCGTTCTAGTAGTGTTCCTGTTTGGTGAAGCCCATTTTAGTCCCTCCAACTCTGCTGAGCTCTGGAGGTTTGGTCCAGTTCTTACTGTCACATAGGACACAAGCCCTCAGTTCACTTCCTTGGCACTGACAGTGGCAGAGTGGATAACGGCCCATCATGCTCTTGTGAAAAGTGAGACATGGAAGCCTGAGGGGAAAAAGACAACTGCACCTGGCAGTGTGTTGATTGACTCGGCTTTGAAAAACATTTATTGGTTTTGAAAACGGAGAAGGGGATTGATTTATTAAGAATTCAAACTTTCTCTTCCTGACCTGTGGTTCTGTCATTAGATATTGGGAATATGATTCTTTATTCTCCTCTGATTTCTTTCACCTTCTATAGTGGTATATTATTTGTATTTTATTTATTTGTATTTTAATAAAGAAAGTTTGCCTGAAGTTCAGAGGGCAAAGCAGCCATATTATTCTGTTATACAATCCAGGGAGTGGTGGCACAGACCTTTAATCCTAGGGCTTGAGAGACAGAGCCAGACAGATCTCTGTGAGTTCAAAGTCATCCTGGGCTACTTGAGATTGAATCTGTCTTAAAGGATAAACAAAGCTCAGACAAAGGTGATCCTGAAAGACTCTAAATGTATTTTTAAGCCCCCTCAACCCTAAGACATTTTTCTAAAACTTTACACTCATTCTCTTGTAAATGGGACAGTTGCCCCCCCACCTACTGGACTGTTTATCTTTTTGTGTCCTTGTGAATAATCTTCAAACATAACTGCATTCTGGGAATTGAGGCAAAGACATCCCACAGATGTTGACTCAGTTCCTGATGTATTGATTTAGTCACTAGAACAAGGTCAGGATGGACCAGAGGTGCTCTCCCTTATCACCTGACCACACAGCTATTCTACTGCACTGGAGTAGACCAATCACTGCTAGTAACCGTTTGAATAAGCCAATCCAATAAGTTGGAAAACAACTTACAGGTTCCCCCTTGTGTTTGTGTCTTTTTGCTTTAAAAGATGGACTGTAACAGCTATCAGATGTCCTTCATATCCCGAATCTGAAGGACCCTGTCATGACAGAATAAAAATTTCTCTTGCTTTTGCATCAATTGAGGCTATGTGAGTGGTGTCTGGAGCAACTGCTCCCTGATGTTTGGACATCTAGTCCAACATTTTGGTGCATGGGCCTGGAAATGATTCGCTTCTGGACCCATTCCAGGGCCTGTTGGAAGTAAGCTCGAGTGCTCTTATTGTCTTTGTCTGTCTGCCTGCTTTGTTTCTGTGATTATTGTAGTTTGCGTTCGTTGGTATTCTGAGAAATTGTACCTATGTAGGGCTGGTATCTGGAGGACACTCCAGTAATCTGAAATCTGGAGGACACTCCAGTGTCTGAAAGGGGCTAGGAGTAACCAGGTCACTCCTCTAGTTCCCAGGAGGCACAGATATTTGTCGCTCACCTCCATCTGTAGTGCTGCACAGCTTCTGATTTTGAGTTTGGTTTTGCCTTTTCATGTCTTTGGTTTTATGTTGTGTCTTTGTTTTTGTATATCTATTTGTACTTGAGTCTAAATCTGGTACCATGGGGCAGTAAGTAACCACCTATCTGACCCTAACTCTAACTTTAGAGAAAAACTGCAGACGGATCTGTGGAAATCTGAAAGTAATGTTGGCAAGCGGCCTGCTTCCTGGAATGGCCCACTTTTGAAGTGGGCTGGCCACAGGGTGGGACGTTCAATCTAGATACTATTTTGCAGGTTAAAGAAAAAGTCTTCCAGCTTGACCCTTATGGCCACCTGGACCAGGTTCTCTATATTGTCACCTAGGAGAGCTTGTCCAGAGAACCCCCCTACTCTGGGTCAAACCATTTTGTTACAGAGCACAGTGCAGGCACCATGGCCTGGCTTTCCTCTGACTTTGATAACTGCAGTCTGCCCCTCCCCCATCTCTTTTCCCTGTGCAGGAGGTACACATGCCAGCAGGGTCCAAGCTGGTGTTAATTCCTCCCCACAGGACCCAGTAAGAAGCAGCAGTATGCTGTTCTCTGGGGTCAGATACCCTATTAGAAAGCAAAAGTTTTGTAAAAGAGCCTGGACCTTTTCATTTTGGCAGCAGATAGAGAGATTGCAAATAAGTATCTCTGTGGCTTTTGGTAAACTGTGAATGTGGATTTGGGAGCAACAGGTAGTAGGGCAAGCCAACATCAGAAGGGCCTCCCAGCCCTGATAGCATCTCTCTTCTAGGGATGTCCTGTTCCAGGCATCACGTGCTGTGTCCAGGGTAAAGCTTCTGGTTTAAAAATTGGGGAAAGTTAAGCTGAGTCACTTTTAAAAATATGTGCTTATAAAAAACCTACAGATTGTTGGTTTTTATATTTCTTACTACGCAGTGTGTCCATAAAAAATTCAATTATCGGTTTAGTTGCTGAGGAATCCCATCTGGACGGGTGAGTGTGTGCTATCCAGGGCTACAGTGTCCCGGAAGAGAGCACAAACCCCCTTCCTCCAGCTCCTGCTGCAGGGCTGTCTTTCTTTTGCACGACCCAGCCCCCCAGCACCCCTC
>NC_022022.1:4471896-4478074 GCF_000317375.1 Microtus ochrogaster
GTAATTATTTTGGGTAAAGCTAGCCGGTGGCTGGGAGCTGAGCGGTGGGAAGCTGCCCACAGCTCTTTCTACACCAACTCTGTTTAGATGGATCCAGGACTACACTGTCTTCAAGAACAATTGCTTTAAAAGCCCTGGCCCCGGGCCAGCTGAGCTTCTAAGTTGCCCATGTGCCCATGTTTAGATCTAAATTTGACACTTGACTGCTTGCAATGCTTGTGATGGAGTGGGGTGCCCGAGTTTCCCCATATGGCAAAGATCTGCTGAAGCCTCTCACCCACTACAATGGCAAAGGGGGTGTTGCTGAGTGATAAGGTTGAGTTAAAATGGCCCTTTTGACTCTTTATAATGTTTATGGCTATTTTAAAAACATGGCAAAGATTCTCATTTATTATTGATATAAAAGAGGTACATTTTGGGTTGTTTTCAGATTCTGTCTATGATAAAATAATTCTGCTATGTAAAAGCCCAAAAGGGATATTGCTAAGTTTTAAGGTAATATGTTACCTAATTCCAAAAATTCATCATATTAATGTTCAAAGAAGCTGCATCAGTTAGCATTTTTTACCAAAAATGGAGGATTTTTATTCCATATTCTCTTAAGCATAAATTGTCAAACAATATTTTTAATCTTGGTCATTTTTACAGGGATAAGATAAAATCTCAGAGTTGTTTGATTTGCATTTCTCCAATGATTAAGGATGTTAAGCAAATTTTAAATATCTTTCAGTCATTTTAAGTTCATCTGTTGAGAGTTTACAGTTTAGGTCTGTAACATAATTTTATTGGATTATTTGTTCTCATGAAGACTAAGTTCCTAAGTTCCTTATATGTTTTTATGTTCTGTTGATTATATCCTTTGCTATACAAAAAGCTTCTCAGTTCTGGAGATCCTATTTATTGATTGTTTCTCTTAATGTTTATGCCACTGAGGCTGTGTTTAAAAATATATTTTAAACTTTTTTCTTCTATGAGGTTCAATATTGTTGGCTTTGTGTTAAGATCTTGAATTTGTTTGGATTTCAGTTTTGTGCATAGAGATAAATATGGATCTATTTTCATTCTTCTATGTCTAATTAATTCTTAAAGGAAGAAACTGACAGTCAAAATGCTGGGCTCATGGCAAATCTCAGCAGCAAGGCACACTACTAATTTGGCCAAGGTAAAAGAGGTTCTCCAGGGGCCAGTTAAAATCTGTGTTCCTTAAATTTTTAATGGAGGTTTACAGGCATTTTCCCAACCTCTGAAGGTCAGCAGGCAGTGATGGCCATGGCCTTCATGGGATAGTCAGCATCAGATATAAAAAAAAAAATTACAGCAAGTAGATAGGTTGCAAGATTATACCTTGCAGAATTTGGGGAGACAGAGAAAGTGTTAAATGAGAGGCAGAGAAAGTGAAGCAAAAGAGAGAGAGGCAGGAAGTGAAAGAAAGAGAAAGGCAGGAGGCAGAGGAAAGAGAAAACTGAGGGATCATAGACAAGAAAGAAATTTGCCTAGAGGAAAAATAGACAGGACTCAGACAGATAAGCAGCCTGGGCAACAGAAGATCAAAGACAAATGAAAATGGACAGAGGCACTCCTTGGACAAAGGCCAATGTGCTTATGGAAAGAAAAAGGACATTAGATACCTCTATAGATTTTATAAGGGACACAGGAACTGAGTACTATTTGCTAAAACAACAATTAAAAAAATTAAAGAATACAAACTGGACACGTTACGAACAATAAATTTGGAAAAAGGACAAATAAATGACTCATTCCTCCCTGGTCACCCCTTAATGTATGATCAAAGCCTTTTGTTGACCAAATGAAAGACTTTGCTTTCTCTGCAGTTCTCAGTTCTGCAGGAGACACAGGCTGCTTGTCTGCCTCTGCCTCCACCATGCCCTCCTCACCAGGATGACCACCTCTCCCTGCCATCACCACTGGAGAAATCCTTGCCTCCTAGCAACTGCACTTCCTCTAAAGCCTGCATGAGCCCTGGCTGCTCACTCTGTAGTCTCACTCCTCTCACACATGTCAGACTATGATAGAGCACTCATAATGCTACCACAGGTACCCTCTTGCACCGGGCTGCTGCTCCATTGCTCTGCTCACATCGATGGACTATGGATCCTACCAGCATCTGCAAAAAGAACAGGTGGCTGGCAGAATGGCAGGCTGAGTTGGGCCAAGCAGAGCCAGAAATAATGGCAAAGCTTGCCTGGGGCACAAGGCTGGTGGTCCGAGCTGAGCAGGAATACAAGACTTAAGGTAAGGAGTGCCTGCCTACTGGGCAGGCCTGAAGGTACCCCCACATGCACATTCAGCTTGTGCTGCAAGGTCTCCTGTGTTTTAATTGACCCCGCCTTGCCCCCTATATTCGCACTTTTGTCCCGGTTTCAGTGCTGAGGAGTTCCATCTGGTTGGTGCTGAGGAGTTCCATCTGGATGGACAGGAACAGTTCCTGCTTCTATATTGAGGAGATCCACCCAGAGAGTCAGTCAGAGCAAAGACTGGACCAAGACACCAGGCATCTCCTGGCTCCATTTGAAGGAAGAGATGAGCAGGTGCCAATGCAAGAATTTCTTCAACAACCTGAAAGGCAACATGACATCACCAGGATCCAGGGATCCTGAAACAAGAAGAATTGAATACCCTACTCCAGAAGAAATAGAAGAAATCAACTTTAAATGGAACTATATGAAAATAATAGAGGACCTTAACAGGAGGTGAAACACTGCCATGAAGAAATAGGGATGACAAACAAAAAGGTAGAGGAAATGAACAAATCTCTCAAAGATACCCAAGAAAGCCAAGAGAAACAAGAAAAAGCAATCAAACAGGTAAGGGTAACGGTTCAAGACTTGAAGAATGAAATGAAGGTAATGAAGAAAACACAAATCAAGGGAAGGCTGGAGATGGAAAATCTTGGTAAACAAACAGGAAAAACAGAGACAAGTATTACTAAGAGAATACAAGAGATAGAAGAAAGAATTTCAGACACTGAAGAATACCATAGAGAAAAAAATGTACTGATCAAAGAAAACAGCGAATCCAACAAGTTCTCATCACAAAACATTCAGGAAATCTGGGACACAATAAAAAGACCAAACCTAAGAATAATAGGGGTATAAGAAGGAGAAGTACAGCTCAACGGTCCAGAAAATATATTTAATAAAATTATAGAAGAAAACTTTCCCAACCTAAAGAGAGATATTCCTATGAAGGTTCAAGATACATACAGAACACCAAATAGACTGGATAAAAAAAAAACCCCAAACATCTCCTCGCAATATAATAATCAAAACACAAGCATACAGAATGAAGAAAGAATATTAAGAGCTGCAAAGGAAAAAGGTCAAGCTACTTATAAATGTAAACCTATCAGACTTACACCTGACTTCTCTATGGAAACTATGAAAGCCAGAAGGTCCTGGATAGATAGATGTACTTCAGAAACTAAGAGACCATGGATGCAAGCCCAGACTACTATACCCAGCCAAGCTTTCATTCACTATAAATGGAAAAAACAAAATTTTCCAGGATAAAAGCAAATTTAAACAATACGTAGCCACAAATCCAGCATTACAGAAAGTAATAGAAGGAAAATCACAAACCAAGGGGTCAGACAATGCCCACAATAACTCAGACATCTAATGACCCTTCACCAGCACAACTCGAAGAAGGGAAACACACAAACTCTACTACCAAATAAAGAAAAAATGACCGGAGTTAACAACCACTGGTCATTAATATCACTTAGTATCAATGAGCTCAACTCACCTATAAAAAGGCACAGGCTAAGAGATTGGATATGAAAACAGGATCCCACATTCTGCTGTTTACAAGAAACACACCTCAACCACAAAGACAGACATCTACTCAGAGTAAAGGGCTGGGAAAAGGTTTATCAAGCAAATGGACCCAAGAAACAAGCAGTTGTGGCCATACTAATTTCTAACAAAGCTGACTTCAAACTAAAATCAATCAGAAGAGATGGAGATGGACATTTTATACACATAACAGGAACAATTCATCAGGATGAAGTCTCAATCCTGAATATCTATGCCCCTAATATAAAAGCACCCACTTATGTAAAAGAAACATTACTAAAACTCAAGGCAGACATCAAACCACACACACTAATAGTAGGAGACTTCAACACTCCTCTCTCACCAATGGACAGGTCAATCAGACAGAAACCTAACAGAGAAATAAGAGAATTAATGGAGGTAATGAATCAAATGGACTTAACAGACATCTATAGAACATTCCACCCAAATAGGAAAGAATATACCTTCTTCTCTGCAGCTCATGGAACCTTCTCAAAAATTGACCACATACTCGGTAACAAAGCAAACTTCCACAGTTACAAAAAAAAATTTGTAACCACCTGTGTCTTATTGGATCACCATGGATTAAAGTTAGAATTCAACACCAATGCTACCCACAGAAACCCTACAAACTCATGGAAACTGGACAATCAACTACTGAACCACACCTGGATCAAGGAAGAAATAAAAAAAAGAAATTAAATTCTTTCTTGAATTCAATGAAAATAAAGACTCAACATACTCAAACCTATGGGACACTATGAAAGCAGTGCTAAGAGGAAAGTTCATAGCACTAGTGCCCACTTATCGAAAATGGAGAAAGCACACTTTGGAGACTTAACAGCCCACCTGAAAGATCTAGAAAAAAAAAGAAGCAGACTCACCTAGGAGGAGTGGAACACTGGAAATATTCAAACTGAGTGCTGAAATCAACTAAATAGAAACACAGAAAACAATCCAAAGAATCAATAAAATAAAAAGCTGATTCTTGGAGAAAAATCAACAAGATTGATAAACCCCTATCCAAACTAATCAAACGGTGGAGAGAATATGCAAATTAACAAGATCAGAAATGAAAAGGTGGACATAACCACAGAAACAGAGGAAATTCAGGGGACCATTAGATCTTACTACAAAAGCCTGTATGTCAGTCTGGTCTACAAGAGCTAGTTCCAGGACAGGCTCCAAAACCACAGAGAAACCCTGTCTCTAAAAGACCAAAAAAAAAAAAAAGCCTGTTTGTCACAAAATTGGAAATGTAATAGAAATGGACACTTTTTAAGATAAGTACCATATACCAAAGTTAAACCAGGACCAGGTGAACAATCTAAATATTCCTGTTAGTCACGAAGAATTAGTTGTTGTTATCAAAAACCTCTCTACCAAAAAAGCCCAGGTCCAGACGGTTTCAATGCAGAACACTACCAGAACTTCCAAGAATACCTAATACCTATACTCTTTAATGTATTTCACAATATAGAAACAGAAGAGGCATTGCCAAATACCTTTTATGAAGCTAGAGTTACCCTGATACCAAAACCACGCAAAGACTCAACGAAGAAAGAGAATTACAGGCCAACCTCACTCATGAACATCGATGCAAAAATCCTCAATAAAATACTGGCAAACCAAATCCAAGAACACATTAGAAAAATTATTCATTATGATCAAGTAGGCTTCATCCCAGAGATGCAGGGCTGGTTCAACATATGCAAATCTATCAATGTAATCCATTAAATAAATAAACTAAAAGAAAAAAACATATGATCATTTCATTAGATGCTGTAAAAGCATTTGACAAAATTCAACATCCCTTTATGATAAAGGTCTTGGAGAAATTAGGGAGACAATGGTCATACCTAATATAATAAAAGCTATTTACAGCAAGCCAACAGCTAACATCAAATTAAATGGAGAGAAACTCAAAGTCATCCCACTAAAATCAGGAACACGAAAAGGTTGTCCACTCTCTCTATACCTTTTCAATATAGTGCTTGAAGTTCTAGCAATAGCAATAAAACAACATAAGGGGATCAAGGGGATTCGAATTGGAAAGGAAGAAGTTAAACCTTCGTTATTTGCAAATGATATGATAGTGTACATAAGAGACCCCCAAAACTCCACCAACGAACTCCTAAAGATGATAAAAACCTTTAGTAGCATGGCAGGATACAAGATCAACTCCAAAAAATCAGTTGCCCTCCTGTACACAAAGGCTAAGGAAGCTGAGAGGGAAATTAGAGAAGCATCACCTTTCATAATAGACACAAATAGCATAAAATATCTTGGGGTAACTCTAACCAAGGAAGTGAAAGATCTATTTGACAAGAACTTTAAGGCATTGAAGAAAGAAATTGAGGGGG
>NC_022022.1:4480390-4488007 GCF_000317375.1 Microtus ochrogaster
TGAGAAGCCAAGGACAATGGCACTGGGTTTTGATCCTATTGCATGAACTGGCTTTGTGGGAGCCTAGCCTGTTTGGATGCTCACCTTCCTGGACCTGGATGGAGGGGGGACAACCTTGGACTTCCAACAGGGCAGGGAATCCGGACTGCTCTTCAGACTAGAGAGGGAGGGGGAATGTAGTGGGGGGAGAGGGGAGAGGAGAGGAATGGAGGAGGGGGAGAGAATTGGGAGGTGGGTAGGGTGTGGAAATTTTTTCAATAAAAAAGGATGTCAAAAAAAAGACTGAAGGTAAGAGGAAGGTGGGGGCAGAATTGGTGGACAGGAAGCACATGATCTGGGCCAGTAGCCTCCCTTCAGGGACATCGGCCTGCCCAGAAAGCTAAACTTCTGTCTTTGTTTTTTTTTTTTTTAATATTTTTATGCTTTATTTAACTTTATTTTATGTGCATTGGTGTGAAGGTGTCAGATCCCCTGCAACTGGATCTTCAGACAGTTGTGAACTGCCATGTGGGTGCTGGGAATTGAACCCAGGTCCTCTGGAAGAGCAGTCAGTGCTCTTAACTACTGAGCCATATCTCCAGCCCCTAAACTTCTGTCTTTGATACAAGCTCTACAGATGGTAGAGGGAACATCTACACTGACAGCAGGTATGCTTTTGCAACCACCCACATACATGGAACAATATATAGAGAAAAAGGATTGTTGACATCTGTGGAAATTTTGAGCCTCCTTGAGGCCACACAGTTACCAAAGAAGATAGCCATCATACGTTGACCAGGACTGAGACAGCCAATACAATGGGTAAAAAGATCATAAAAGAAATCTTCCCAAGGTTTCGAATGCCCAAGGTAATCGTGTCTGATAATAGACCTGCCTTTGTTGCCCAGGTAAGTCAGGGCATGGCCAAGACATTGGGGATCAACTGGAAATTGTGCTTACCAACCCCAAAGCTCAGGTCAAAAAAGAAAATTTTTACAAATTAACAAAATTCCCCTTAGAGACTGGCAAAAATGCTGGACAGACTTCCCTCCCTCTGTCCTGTTCTGGGTTCAAAACACCCCAGGGCTATTTAAACTCACTTCTTATGAGATCCTATGAGAGGGCTGTCACTGCTCACTAGGTGGATGAGGTATATAATCCTGATGCTGTTCTTCTCAGACTGTTATCTGCCCACCTAAAGACACTCCTAATCATCCAAGCCCAGGTATGGAAGCCTCTGGCTGCTGCCTACCAGTCCGGATACCCAGAGATTTTACATCCGTTGGTGATTTTGTATACGTCTGGAGACATAAGTCTCAGAGCCTTAAACCTTCCTGGAAGGGAACCTACACCATGCTCCTTATGACAACCAGCACTCTCAAAGTAGACGACATTGTAACCTGGATCCATGCATCTCATGTGAAGCCAGCACCTCCACAGGAAGACTCAGGACCATCCAGATAAAAGCTTCAACACACTCAAAGCTAAACAAAGGACTCTTAAAAAAATACCAAACGAACTCTCTGGGACTCTTATCCTGCATGTAGACATTGTGATTGATATATTTGTCTAGAAATGTGTGTGTGTGTGTGTGTGTGTGTGTGTGTGTGTAAGCAAACTTGACAAGGTTGGGGGACTAAACTAGCCCCCTCCTGCAGGAGCCCTAAGCACCACACCAAGCTCTAAGGTCCCGCCATTTCCCAGCTCCCTCCCTAAAAACCCCAGCTAGGTTCTTCCCAGTCCATACTGCAGAAAATACCAACTCCTGATGTTCATTCGTGAACGACTCAGTATTACCCAAGTTTTATTACTGACCCACCAATATCAGGCTCTCACGAGAGACCTCAGAAAATCCCAAGATTGGGAATGACAAAACAAGAGGAGGGAATGAAAGACTCTAAATGCATTTGTAAGCCCCCTAAACCCTAAGACATTTTTCTAAAATCTTACACTCACTCTCTCTTGGAAAAGGGACAGTCACCAACCACACACACATGCTGGACCATTTATCCTTCTGTGTCCTTGTGAATAACCTTCAAACATAACTCCATTCTGGGAACTGAGGCAAAGACATCCCACAGATGTTGACTCAGTTCCTGATGTATTGATTTAGTCACTAGAACAAGGTCAGGATGAACCACAGATGTTCTCCCTTATCACCTGACCACACAGCTATTCTCCTGCTCTAGATTAGACCAATCACTGCTCGTAACCCTTTGAATAAGCCAATCCAATGAGTTGGAAAACAACCTACAGGTTTCCCCCTTGTGTTTGTGTCTTTTTGCTTTAAAAGATGGACTGTAACAGCTATCGGATGTCCTTCATATCCCGAATCTGAAGGGCCCTGTCATGACAGAATAAATATACTCTTGCTTTTGCACTTTGTGTGAATGGTGTCTGGAGCAACTCCTCCCTGATGTTTGGACATCTAATCCAACAATCCCAATGCCTGGGAAACTTATATTTTGTCAGACTTCTATATATGATCAAAGACCAAAGCTAAGAGTGCATATAAATAGCATTTTAATTGAGGGATTGTTAGACATGGGTGCAGACATGAGTATCATTATTCCAGAATTGTGGCATTCAGATTGGCCTCTTCAAGAGGCAGATGCTAAATTTGTAGGAATTGAAACCCTTTCCTTTTTTTTTTACACATTGTTAAATATACTTTATTAAGGCTGTGACTGCAGAGTTCTTGGAGGTTTCCTTTTCCCATAGATGAAAATGTTCATTAACTTTGGCTTTTCTGATTACCAGGAAATAAGAAAACAGTGGAGAATAGGGGCCACGCAGCAGTGTTCCGTCTTCCCTCTTCACACTGAGTCTCAACAACACTGGGATTAGCAGCATCCTCAGTAACATTGCTTGCTGTCTGTTCCATCTAGGCTGTTTATCCAAAGGAAACCTTAACTCCAGGGATGAGCTAAATCACAACTCTAGAAGTGGATAAGAATGCAGCAGAGTCAGACTTCAGTATCATTGTACTTCAGAGGAAGAAGAACGGAGTTCTTGGAAAGAAGGACATTGCACAAGACTCAGGAAGAAGAGGCAGTAAAATTAAAATAGAAGCAACTGCTTCGGACCAAGGGCAGGCAGAGAGCTGAGCACTCCAAGGACAGGTATGTTTTATCCACTCCAGGTCACCTGGGTGTCTTCTGCCAGTCGGCTGGAACAGACCACCGTTAAGTTCATTGGCCAGTGTCAGGAGAGAATTGCGAACCCAATTCACATTGAAACATATAAATCAGTATCTGAAAACAAATTAAGAAGGCCTCTGATTGGCCTGATAGAGTGTCATTCAGACCACATGAGCAATGGCACTGTTGAAACCCTTTCTTAAGTGAACCAAAGCATGGTGTGGGTTGAATGTATAGGGCCAGAGGTAGAGAAAGGAAGGCTGAGTCCATATGTAGCTAATATTGCAGTGAATTTATGAATTTATTGCAGCAGTGGAATACCCAGGTTACCATTCTTGCAGTTTCCAAAACTAATGTTTTTGGAAAGGATATTATAAACAAAGGTCACCAGCCTTCCCCAACCTTGCACATCTCCTCATTTTCATTGTGAGGTCAACACATCCTTGAAATACACTGGCTGGTTTAATTCAGAAGTTTTTATCTATTATTCAATTCTCTCTGATGCTGTTGTTCCTTTCCCATTAGCATTAAGAAAATTCAATATGAATAAACAATTATGCAATCAGTTTCTGGGGGTAGTTTCCATTCTGGAAATTGGAAAAGGACAGGATGACTGACAGGGTTGGGAGCATTGTGATGGGGGGAGAGGGGAAGGTAAGATAAGAAGAGGAGGGAAGGGGGGAGGGGAGAGGAAACTTTGAGGGAATGGGATGGTTGAGATGGAGGAAAGACAGAGATGAGAACAAGGAAAGAGATAACTTGATTGAGGGAGACATTATAGGGTTAGCAGAAACCTGGCTCTAGAGAAATTCCCAGGAATCCAAATCCCAACCCTTCCAGTATTTTATGGATGTATTGACCTCAAAATGAATATGAGGAGATGTGCAATGCTGGGGAAGGGGTTTTGCTCTTGTTTCCACAGGAGGAGGAATGCATCAAAACTAACAAAGGTTCAGTTTGGAAAAGGAAAACTTCTTGAGAAAGAGAAATGACAACTCATCCATAGAGGTGACAATCACACAGGTGGGAAGAAAATCTCATAAAGGTTGGGGCAAAGTTTTCTCCTGTAAGTGTTCCTCCAACACTAATCATCAGTGTATATGGTATAAATTAATCAATTGTTTTTAATCATTTGATTTTTGATTCCTCTGGTAGGTAGACTTTGTGCAGATTGGTAATTCGTAGCATGGGTAACTAACTCTTCGATAGGTATGTTCAGGGTCAAGGTGGTAGGTAACCCTTCTTCAAATCTGTCCTTTGAATGGTTTGTAGGTGATCAGTTCAATACCCATTGTTTCCAAGAAAGGTGCTCTATATTGTGAGTCCAGTGCTCTGATGGGCATGCTACTGGAGGGCAGGTGTGACTTGTCATGGAGGAACTGAGAACCCCTGGAAAGCAGGATTAGGCTTTACTCATGAAGTTTCACATTAATTAGAGGCACAGGGTGAGCTTTTCTTGATTCCCATAGGTGGGGGCTTCACAGGGTGACCTGACAGACCAAAAAAAAAGTTAGATCCTGATCAGGAAGTGGCATTTGTCTTAAACTTGGAGGTGGGTGTACTCCTACTTGGGGGAAGCCACTATTCATTAAAGGAAAACAATGAAACACAGAGGCACAGTGAAACACAAAAGCACACACACTAAAGAACACAGGACTGTCTAGCACATATTCAAACAGCTGAACAGATGGTGGATCCAATGAAGTCTTGCACAAATTTAAACCATTAATATTAGCCCAATGTCACACCTCTTTTACAGGTCCATAGAGAAAGGGCCTTAAACAAGGCTTTCCTCTAGAATTTTTTTTAATTTAATTTATTTATTTATTAAAGATTTCTGTCTCTTCCTTGCCACTGCCTCCCATTTCCCTCGAGAAAGGGCCTTAAACAAGGCTTTCCTCTAGAATTTTTTTTAATTTAAGTTATTTATTTATTAAAGATTTCTGTCTCTTCCTTGCCACTGCCTCCCATTTCCCTCCCCCTCACCCAATCAAGTCCCCCTCCCCCATCAGCCCAAAATTAGAGAAGAAATGTCTTTCTAGTCTGTTACCTTTTTGTTGTGAAGATTCAGATTGAAGTTTAATACAGCAATTTGTCAATGGAGGTTTGCATGCCTAGAACTCAGGATGAGCATACCCTATGATCTCCTTGTACTCCATACCCATCTACATACCAAGGGTCTCTGAGTCCCCACTCTATCCATTACTGATCTCTGGAATCTCAATGGATTCTTCAGAAATGTAGGTTAGGCCCCAGAGAAGACTGCTGGGACATGCATTTAAGAAAATAGAACATCTGTATTGACAGACTGATGATTACATTGGATGTTAGGGAATGCAGTGTACCATAGGGGCTTTTTGGGTTGAGTTTAAGCACAGATAACAAATTCTGGTTGTCACAATTATCTTAACAAGAAGAATGAGCCAGAAGCAGAAATAAGGAGGCCAAACAGTATGGGGTAGAACATTTAGAGTTTCCTCATCATTATGGACATTCATGGATTAGGACCTTGTTTTAGTTTTGTCTTGTGGTGCTGTGTAGGTGATGAATTTTACAGCCTGAGTGGTAATTCCACCATGGAATCTAATAATATGCCACACATCTTCTGGATACTGAAGCAACTGGGCATGGCCAACTTCTCTTATGTGTCTCAACAGAACAAGTCAATCACATTCCAAATGCAGAGATGATAGACCAGGTGCAGGTGTCAGATTCCTCCAGAACATTAGGCAGAATTTGATCAGAGGGCATTTGGTGACCAGGAATGCAGTCTGTGCAATTCCTAGAGTTCATTGACTAGCACAGGCTTTTTCTCTGACTTGCTCTGAGAGCTGTGGTATTTCAAGGCTTTTGGAATCTCAGTGGAAACTATAAAACTATCATGGAGAAGCCTGGGAATCTCCGGGGGTGAAGAAACTTTAAAGCGAAAAGAGCCTACACAAATGTGCAGCAGACAAGATCACAGATGCAGACCCAGACTAATAAACCCAACCAAAGTTTCAATTATCCTAAATTTAAATATTAAGGCATTTCAAGAAAATGCCAAATTTAAGCAATATGTATGTACAAATCCAGTCTGACAGAAAGGTCTTGCAGAAAAACTTCAACCTAAGGATATTCACTAAATATTGAATAATAAAGGGAACAAATAATCTCAGAACAGTAATGTAGGGAAAACACACACACACACACACACACACACACACACACACACACACTGCCACCACCAAAACAATGACAACAAAATATTAGAAGTCTATCCCTATTGGTCATTGATAGCTCTCTTTAGCAGTGGTCTCAATTCCCCATGGAAAATCACATATTAACAGACTGTATGTGAAAATAGGTTTTACCCTTCTGCTGCAGGCATAAATGGAACCTAACAAAATGGGTAGAGATTATACCACAGTAAAGCATTAGAAATATGTATTGCATTGAAATAGACCTAAAAAGTAAGTTGTTGTATTTGCTTTTATGCCTAAGAAAATAGACTTCAACAAAAAGCTAATCAAAAGAAACTAGAAGAGACACTATATACTCATCAAAGGTGGAAGGGCACCAAGAAAAACCAAATCAGGAACAATAGGTTCCACTTAGAAAAATGAAATCAAGATCCAGATATGTATTTCGACAGGTTGATAAACCCCAGGAAAATAGCATTCTCTAAACGTCTCCCAACAAACAAACAAGGAATGAAACAACAAGAAAACTTTGGGCAAGATAGTTTTGGCATAGAACTCTATCTGCCATTCAGGCAAGAGTTAATTCTCACCATCATAAAATTATCCAGAAATAGAAACAAAGGATTATTTCCTAATTTATTTTATGAGTACTAAATTACACTGGTACCTAAATCACTAAGCAATTCCCTTATAAACACTGATGCAGAAACTCTCATTAGGCAGTGGAGACGCGCGCAGTCGTGGCGGAGAGGCGCGCAGTCACGGCCAAGAGGCGCGCAGTCGCAGCGGAGAGGTGCAGCGCTGCAATCAAAAATAGGCCTTGGGGGACCGGCGACAGACACATGCGGCGGGGACCGGCATGGAGTCAGAGGCAAGTGGCGGGGACCAGAGGGGTCCGGTGCGGCAGCGGCGGGGACCGGAGCAGTGGCAGAGGCACGCACGAGGCAGGGAAGGGCGCGCAATAACGAGAGCAGACGTCCCACTGCAGTTGGATCAAAGAGGTAGGCCCCTTGTTGGCAAGGTCACTGGCAAACGGGGAGGCTGGTCCTGATCCTGAAGACCCTTCGGAGGGGTGAGAGGGTTCTTGGCCTGTGGCAGGAACCAGGAAACAGAGAGAGGGCATTTGTAGGTGCAACCCTTGGCCAGTAGGGAAACCTGATCCAGTTTTAGAAGACCCATTGGATAGAATCGATAGGAGGAGATGGGCAGGCGCCAAGGCAAGAATTTACCCAATAACCTGAAAGGCAACATGAAAACACCAGAACCCAATGATCTTACAACAGAAGTATTTGAACACCCTAACACAGAAGAAGTGG
>NC_022022.1:4492301-4492964 GCF_000317375.1 Microtus ochrogaster
AGTCACCTCTCTAGTCTGCACAAACTGAGTTTGGAGGAAAAATGTCTTCATTCTCTTCCCCTTCTCTCTTAAGAAAACATTCATGTTTGTTTTCTACTTTCCTCTGCGCCCTAGGATTTCCTAGGCTAGGAGGGAAGGTGTGAACCACCATGATCTGGACTTGTTACTGCATTGATCTTGTTGAGATTAAGGTGCCTTTAAACTCACAGAAATCCATGTTACTCTGTCTAACACATCCTGGGATTAAAGGTGTGTGTCACCATTGTCTGATCTCCAGTGGCTCTAGGTTTACTTCTGGTTTTCAAGGAAGTATTGTATATCAAAATACAAATAATACACCACTACAATATTTAAGGCATGAATTAAAGTATTAAAGCACTACTAAACCATAATGTCTTTCCCCAGAGTTGCTGTAATTGCTCCATGTACCACATAGTCTACCCAGGAGTCATCGGTATCAACACTGACCACTGCTTCTTGGATACACATAGAGGGTACTGGTGCGAAAGTGCCCTCTGCAGGGACCTCTCTGTGGAGAATGCTGCCTACACTCTCTTCCTGGCCTATTGCCACAGCACAGGGCAGCTGAAAACACAGGTGCTGAATTTTATTACAGCTCATGCTTCCGAGGTCTCTCAGACCGCCAGCTGGAAGTTAATGGTG
>NC_022022.1:4514602-4518660 GCF_000317375.1 Microtus ochrogaster
CTGGCAGCATGCTGCAGTTCCTTTAAGAGAGGTTTTCCTGACTCAGCAGTAGAAAAAAAATAGCACGGCTTTGAAATACTGGCTTTCTGGGCCATGCTACCAGTGCGAACACTGATTCTTTCAGGAGGCTGAGCATTTAAATAGGCTTTGTTACCAGAGTGCTTCAACTTCCTTAATGGCAACATAGACTGGCTGTGTGCCTAAAAGTGAATCTGTGAGCATGACGCACAGAGGCAACAAACAGCTCTGCCATGCTAGACTAGGTGGGGCAAGCAGGCAGTTCTGCATTTTCCCTAGCAATGGCACCACTTAAGTTCATGAGAAGAGCTTAGCATTTTTAAAAGCACTTCTGGTCAGAAAATAATTACAAATACACAATAAAGACAAATTCAGGTGAAACAGACCTCTAGATGAGACAGAGTTTGTATAAAAAATGTACATAGGCTTGGGAGAAAAGAAAAAGAGGATAGAGAGTTATAAAAAGAAATAAATTGTTTTAAAATAATAAAGCAAAGTCTTTAAAGAGACAGAGTACAGACAGTCATAGATTAAAGCATGAAAGAGAAAATAAATATTAAATATTAATAGAGCAAAAGCCACATAAAGTGGAGTATACACAGAGAGTCTGGATTATTTATACTACTGGGTTTTCTTTGAATTTTTTGATTGCAGAAAGACATTTGCTTCTGGGGACTGCTAGCTAAACTAACACAAAGGTATCTTTAGTTTAAAATTTCAGTCTAAGGATATGTTACTTTGGAAAAGAGGTTTTATTTTGTTTCCACAGAGGATGAGAATCTGTGAATTGCTTGTAGACTAATATGGTTTAATGCACCAAGATTCCATGAAAGGTTGCTGTGAGCACCCACCAAAACTATTTTCCCAACAAAAAGCAAAAGCGGTATGAAGAGAACTATGCCCATATTCCCAAATATTGTTTATAAATATTTCTTTACATTTAAAGGGAGATATGCTTTGGAATGTATACTATGGAATAGATCTTGGTCTATTGATACAAATTCAAGGTCAATTTTGTTATATTGTATTATTGTAGATATATTCTGCTCTTGATTAAGTATTGTATTTGTGAAGCTCTGCTTCACAGAATTCTGCTTGAAGGCAGCTGAACAGGAATTCTGGACTCTCAAGGACATCTTAAAATCTTGTTCTTGAATTTCACAGCTATGTTTGAACGGGACATGGAGGAGAGCAAAAAGAACTTCATTGACATCCTTGACACGGAGTAGCAATTCTTCAAGGCAATGATGGGGTTCATTTACACTGGCAAGGAACCTGATCTCCATAGTGTGGCGGACATGTGCTGGCAGCTGCTGACAAGTATGGCCTAGAGCATTTGAAGGTCATGTGCGAGAGTGCCCTCTACAGGGACCTCTCTGTGGAGAATGCTGCCCACACTCTTACTGGCTGACCATCACAGCACAGCCAGCTCAAAACTCAGGCAATGAATTTCATTACAGCTCATGCTTCCAAGGTGTCTGAGATCTCGAACTGGAGGACAATGCTGAACTCATGCCCCCACTTGGCGGCTGAAGCATACAGCTCACCAGCTTCTGAAACAGGATCCTTTTCTGGAATCCCTTCTCAAATACCTGAAGCAATTCTAATGACCTGTTCAGTAGTGACCTACAAGTATCTTCCTGAAGTATCTGTCAGTGCTGTTACCAATGAAACCTGAATAGACCATGGGCTGTGGAACATTTACAGTGAAGCTAGGGAAAACTCAGGCTTTAACAGAGTAGTAAATGAGTTGGAATGGCAGGTTGTGGTCGGGGAGGGAGGTAAGGCTGGAGTCTGGAGTACTCTACCCAACATCTACCCTGTTGCTTTGCTCATTTGAATTTTGTCCAATGAGTCGGAAACTGGGATTCAGTTTAGTTAATGCCCAAACACATACAATAGGATGTTTTTTTGAGTATCCTGTTTGAATTGGACTGAGAAGAACATACAATAAAGGGAGGGTATAGACCAATGGAGAAAACAAATATGAATGTTTGCTTGCAGGTGAAGGGGAAGAAAATAAAGTCGGTTTTCCTGCAAACTCAGTTTGAGGGGACTGGAGAGATGATTTAGCTGACAAAGCAATTTTTACTCTTGCAGAGAATCTGTCTTCAGGTCCCAGCACACCAAGAACCTTCTGACCATCTGTAACTGGTGATCCAGAGAATCTGTTGTCTTCCTCTTGTCTCCACAGGCATATCCAGCTCTGTAGACAAATTTTTAAACAAAAAATGTTAAAAAAAGCAAATTGCAAATCAGTTTGACAATTCCAGTGGTGTTTCTGTTTGAGGAAGCCGATTTTACTCCATGCAGCCTGCTCAGCTGTTAGTACAGAGTCCTCAGTGTAACACATACACAAGTCAGTGAAGTGAGACCTAATGAAAGTCTGTTATCCTCACAGACTGGTGCCTACTCCAGTCGGCATGATGGAGTACATGGAGATGAAGGGAGCAGATACTGAGAGCCACAGCCAAATATTAGATGGAGCTCAGTGGACCCCGAGGAAGAGGGGAGGAAGGATTGTAGGAGCCAAAGGGATCAAGGACAACAGGATAACACAAACCACAGAATCAACTAAGCAAACCTCATAGAGGCTCACAGAGACTGAAAAGGCTATTCACAGAACCTGCATGGGTTCATACTATGTCTTTTGTGTACATACTGTGGTCTCCTAACAGTGGGTATATGTGGTGTCTGTAACTTGTGGCTTCCTGGTCCGTGCTGCCAACATGAACTCTGGTTATTTTGGGGGGTTGATGCCTGCCACCCCCTTTGGCTCTGGATGCTTGTGTGCCCACTCAGGGTCAGAGGGAAAGTAGCTAAGACCATGCCTATATCTCATTGCTCCCTCCCTGGGCATGCAACAGAATCAGGTCTACTAGGCGTGTACAAGTAGGAGGGCATGGTAGATTCCTACCACCATACACAGAGATATTTCCAAGCCATACAGTGTCCACATGGCAGATTTAGCTTCTACTAAAAAAATGTTTATAAGCTGTTCAGTGCTACCCAGAGTTTAGGTGATGAGGCTCCCACCTGTCACTTTTAGAGCCAAAGAATACCTCTACCGTATTTAAAGAAAGAGAGGTGGAGCCAGTACCCTTATTCCTCCTTCCTTTCTCCTTTACTTCCTCTTCCTCCTCTACTTCCTCCACTACTGCCTCCTCCTTTCTTCTTTACTTCCTCCTCTACTTCCACTCTACTTCCTCTTTATTCTTTATTTCTTCCTCTAATTTCTTCCTCCTCTTCTTCCTCGTTCTTTCTCCTTTATCCCTTTTCCTCCTCTACTTTCTTCTTCCTTTTTTCCTCCTTCTTTCTCCTTTACTCCTTCTTCTCCTACATATATGCCTGAATGCCATAAGAGGGCACCAGACCCCATTAAAAATGGTTGTGAGCCTCCATGTGGGTAGCTGGGAACTGAACTCAGGACCTTAGGAAGAGTAGGCAATGCTCTTACCTGAGGCATCTGTCCAGTTCTTCCGTTTGCTTTTCAAGTCAAAATTTTTTGTGTAGCTTTGGAGCCTGTCCTTGAACTTTCTCTTCCTCTGTAGATCAGGCTGGCCTTGAACTCACAGATATCCATTGTCCTCTGCTTACTGAGTGCTGGGATTAAAGGCCTGTGCCACCACCACCCAGCTGAGACTTTTAAAATTGAGATTCCCTTCTCTTTAGTTTGTTAACATAAAACACCTAGCACGGTTGCCCGAGCATGGTTGCCTTAAGCTGACCTTCTCCAGAATCTTTCTGCCTAGACCTCCCAAGTGCTAGGATTAGCATCAGGGACACAATATCCAGTAAGCTGGGAATAATTCTAAGACTTTAAGAACAGGGACTAAGGTAACTGAACAAATGGAGCTGTTTTTCCTCTGCTTCTGATATTCTTTAATACAGAGGTTACTGTGTAGCCAAGACTAGCCTGTAGCTCACTATATACCTCAGGCTGGCCTGGAACTCTTGATCCTTCTGCCTCAGGATCCTGAGTTCTGGGATGACACCCACTTTACCCTGGCTTGCTCATATTTTTTCACTCCTTTCCCAGA
>NC_022022.1:4520150-4522392 GCF_000317375.1 Microtus ochrogaster
TTTTATAATTAATTTAGAGACTTTATTTATACAATTTTTTAATGTTTTACTTAATTTTTGTGGTAAAAGTTTCATTATAAGATAATATCTTCCCTCTGCAATAAAATTTCTGTAGGGGAAATTATGGAATGCAATATGACTAAGATGCAATTAAGATTTGGATTGAGCCCATCCACATTTGCCTCCTGTAATTTCTCTTCAATGACAGTTAATTCTTTCTCAGCTTCAGTTGTTAATTCCCTTGAACTATTGAAGATTTTTTTCACCATCTAACACCTGATGGTATAATGGAAATATCTGCTTACAATCTTTCACAGTCATTAAGAGCCCGCAATTGGTCTCTTTTAATTGGTTCTCTTGTGTTCTCATTTTCTGTAAATCTATTTTATAATCAGAGTAATTGAATGAATGTCCTCTCTGTATTTTTTCAGGAGCAATTTTTAATCTCAATTTAGGCAAAATTTTCTCTACTAATTTAAGCATTCTTTCTAAAGCATCTGCATAAGAATCAGATAACAAAATGTCATTCATGTAATGGTAAATTATAGATTTAGGAAATTGTTTATGTATTGTTTCCATTGACTGAGTTACAGAGTATTCACACAGGGTGGGGCTATCATGCATTTCCTGTGTCAGGAGTGGTATCTCTTAATAGGCTGAGAATTATTGTAAGTACGCTCTGTGAAGTCAATTTTTTTTCTATCCTTTTCTTGTAATCATATAGTGAAGAAAACATCTTTTAAATCAATAGCTATAAGAGACCATCCTTTTGATAATAGAGGAAGTAGAGGAATTCCATATTGTAGAAAGGCCATAGGTTAAATTACATTCTTGACAACCCTTAGATCTGTCACCTTTCTCCATCTTACAATTTTTTTTCCTAACAACAAATACAGATGTCAAAGGCCTGGTCAATTCTTCAGTATAATGAGCATCTAGTTGCTCTTATACCAGCTATTCTAAAGCCTGCAGTTTGTCTTCTGTTAATTGTCATTGCTTAACCCATATTGGTTTCTCAGCTAACCACTTTAGAGACAGATCCATCAGTACCCCTGAAGGTTTGCTGATTGCTTTATATTTTTGTACATTCTGAATTTCTGGTTACCTTTGTTTATAATACCTCATAATATCCTTTCCTGAAATATAAGTGTTTTGGACTGCAGGAATGTTAATTTGGGTATTCCATTGATGAAACAGGTCACAACTCCTTAAATTCCATGCAATATTAGCTACATATGGCCTCAGCCTTCCTTTCTGTCCTTCTGAGCCTATGCATTCAACTCACTTCGTGCTTTGCTTCACTTGAGATAGGGTTCCACTTCCTAGGAATTGAGAGTCTGCCTCTTGAAGAGGCCAATTTGCATGCTAAGTTTCTGGAGTAATGATATTCATGTCTGTACTATTGTCTAATAATCCCTCAATTACAATGTTATTTATATGCACTCTTAGCTTTGGTCATTGATCATTTGTAGACATCTGCCAAAATATACATTTCCTATTTCCTACTGGAGTTTTTGATTCATCCTTCATGTCTATTCCATCATTGAGAATAGTATGGTTCTTTACAATAGTCACTGGACATTTTAATTTTCCTGGTAAGACCATTTCTCTAAAGTGACTTAAAATGACCCAACCACGTTTGACATAGGGGCCTGTGAGAGGTCCCCTCCGGGACTTTGCTAGTGGTATCAGGTTGACTTGTCTGTCTTTTGTCAATCTAAATCATTGGTTCAATGTCTGCCTTTGCCACATGTCCTATACATTCCAGAAGGCTGAGACAACCTATTCTTGTCATTCCCAGAGGAGATATTATTCCTAGGAATTCCCTCTACAATTCCTTTTCTGATGTCTTATTCTACTACATTTAGAGCACTTGACTTTTGACATTTTCCTCATACCTTTGGAAATTGCTTCTACTACCCAAGTCTCAGTGTTGTAGTCAAATGTCTAAACATTCATTGTATTCAGGGTCTGTTCATCCATTGGTGTTGATCTAACCTTTAAAGCTTCAAATATCTTTTTTTACATTCTAAGTTGGCATTTTCAAAAGCCAGAGATACAATAAGTATATATCTAGCTTCTGGCTCTCTTACTCCTACTTGTATAGCCTTCGTTGTCTTTGTAAAAAGTCATTAAAGTTTCTCTCTGGCCGTGTTTAACCCTGATATATGATTCCTTTCTCTTTCCTAGTTCCTGAATCTTATGCCAAGAATTTAAATTTAATGAGTTACATAGGGACAAG
>NC_022022.1:4523946-4524974 GCF_000317375.1 Microtus ochrogaster
AGTGAGTACATCCCATGTTCCTCTTTTTGGGTCTGGCTTACCTTACTCAGGATAGTGTTTTCTATTTCCATCCATTTGTATGCAAAATTCAAGAAGTCCTTGTTTTCCACTGCTGAGTAGTACTCTAATATGTGTATATTTCATACTTTCTTCATCCATTCTTCCTTTGAAGGGCATCTAGGTTGTTTCCAGGTTCTGGCTATTACAAACAATGCTTAAAGCCAGGATCTTTGTCCAAACATGACACATTGGACAGTGGGCAACACTAAGTAAACTGACAGGCAGTCTGTGCTTTCTTCATTAACCTGGTCAGCCATACTCAAAGAGTATTTTTGTTTGCCATTGCCAAATATCCCATAGCTCTGCACCCATTTCCCTCACAGCCCCCACTCCACCTCCCCCTTCCCCTTCCAGTCCTAAGAGAGGGCAAGGTACCCTGCCCTGTGGGAAGTCCAAGGCCCTCCCCACTCCAACCAGGCCTAGGAAGGTGAGCATCCAAACAGACTGGGATTCCAAAAAGCCAGTACATGAAGTCGAAACAAATCCCAGTGCCATCATCTTTGACTTCTCAATCAGCCCCCATTGTCAGCCACATTCAGAGAGTCTGGTTTGATCCCATGCTCGTTCAGTCCCAGTCCAGCTGGCTTTGGTAAAGTCCCATTAAATCAGGGACACTGTCTCAGTGGGTGCACCAACACCTGGCAGTCCTGACTTCCTTTCTCATCTTCTCCTTCCTTCTGCTCTTTACGTGGACTTTGGGAGTTCAGGTCAGTGCTCTGATGTGGGTCTCTGACTCTATCTCCAACCATTGCTGAACGAAGGTTCTATGGTGATATTCAAGATAGTCTTCCATATGACTATGGGACAAGGCCAGTTCAGGCACCCTCTCCTCTACTGCTGAAAGACCTAGCTGAGGACATCCCCATGGGTACCTTGCAACCCTGCTAGAGCCAACTCTCTTACCAAACTTAAAATGGCTCCCTTAATTAAATTATCTCTGCTCCCATATCTGCCCTTCTTCCATCTGA
>NC_022022.1:4525074-4534684 GCF_000317375.1 Microtus ochrogaster
CCAATTTCCAAGAGGATCTATATAAATTTTTCTTTGGGTTCTCATTATTATTTAGCTTCTGTAGGAGTGTGAACCATAAGCTCAATGACCTTTGTTTATGGTGAGAGTCCACTAATGAGTGAGTACATACCATATTCATCTTTTTGAGTTAGAGTTATCTCACTCAGGATGGGGTTTTCTGTTTCTATCCACTTGCATGCAAAATTCAAGATGTCATTTTACAGCTGAATAGTATTTTAATGTGTATATGTTCCATACTTTCTTTATCCATTCTTCCATTGAGGGGCATCTAGGTTGTTTCCAAGCTCAGGTTATTACAAATAATGCTGCTATAAACATGATTGAACAAATGGTTTTCTCTGAAGGTTTTTCCTGCCCAATCCCCACAATCATTAAGTCTCAAGGAAATCACACAGAGGTCCACATTAACTATACATTAGCTCAGACTTCTTATTAATTCTTATTACCTACAATAACCCATTATTCTAGTATATGTTAATCATATGGCTCTTTTCCTCTTTTAGTGACACAGTCACATCTTGCTTCTTATGCATCTGAGTCAGAACTGAATCCTCCTCTCAGAATTCTCCTGTTCTCCTTGACTTAATTCTACTTCCTTTCTGGTTGTCCTGCATATGATTCCTGCCTGGCTGCTGGCCAATCAGTGTTTATTTAAAATGTAATTGACAAAATACAGACCATGGTCCCACACCACTGTTGAGTCTGTACATTTTGTCCTCTGCCTGCATTAGGCTGTTGCCGTCTCCCATCGTCTTAGTTACTAAACTATGGGGTACCATGCGTATCCCTAAAGGATTTCCTGAACAACATCCATCATCTTTCTTACCTCTATTTAGTAGAAGCAATCCAATTTCCTCTTGGTAATTTACCTCTCCTAACACTGGTAATTTTTCCTTAGCCTGTTGGCTTAAGGACATCTGAAGCCCAAAGTGACCTGGGAGAAGTCTGAGTTTCCAGCTCAACAGAATGTTTGTTATGTCTCCAGTCAGGGTCACTGATTGCCTCCACACCATCAAAAAGGAACCAACATTTCTAGGCTATCAGAAATTAAGAACATGGGAACAGGAAGCAATTTCCCCTAGGGAATCACTGAGATTTATAGTAAGTGGAAACATTTCCACCAATTAATTCATGGATCCTAGAATCTGATATATAGAGAATCATATCATATTTTGGACTCTGATTCAAAGCATATACTGTTTCCTGGAGAATCCTGTCCAAGTATTCTAGGCAAATGCCCCTTTATTGGCTCTATAACTGTGTCTTCAATAAGGCCTTTTCATCTTTCTATCATGACAACTGATTTAAGAAGTTAATGAACATGGTAAGAGCAGTGGATTCCATGATCATGGGCCCCTGATGCACCCCTCTGCTGTGAATTTAGTTCCTAGGTCAGAAGCCATATTGTGTGGATACCATGATGGAAGACCAGGTAGTTTTGGTAAAATTATTACACTCAGGAAAGGAAAATCCATAACTAGAGTAAGTATTTACTCCAGAAAGAACAAAGTGTTGTGCCTTGTACAGAGAAAGTGGTTCAGTCTAGTCATACTGTTGCCACGGTGTTGGCTGGTCAGGCCAGGGAAATGGTGACATATCTGGATTTCTCTGTTGTCTATGCTATTGGCAGAAATGGCACTCAGCAGCAGTGGTAACAAGGTCAGGCTTGAGAAGTACATATCCATGATTTTGATCTCAGGGTTATCCCACATCTCAATTACTTTGGCTGCTTTGATCCTGGGCACATCGAGCAATCATTGAGATGGCTTGGTAAAGAATCTGACTGTGCATGGAATGGATCATCTGATCTCCTTGATTACTGAACTCCTCCACTGCTGAAGGCACCTTGTGATGGACATTAACAAGAGACACAAGGATCTTAACGTTCCTTTTTCCTTAGCAGATCTGTACAAATACTTCTTCCTCAAAGGCCTTTCCATGTTTTCCCTTTTTTTCTTATCTTTCATTCATACAATACATCCTGACCATAGTCTCCCCTCCCTCCACTCCACCCAGATGTACTGCTTCTCTGTTTGCCTTCAGAAAAGAACAGGCCTCCTGGGGATCTCAACAGAACACATCATAATGAGATGCAATAGGAGTAGGCACAAACCCTCATATCAAGGCTGAAGCAGACAAAACATAAAAAAAGGTTCCTAGGATGAGACAAAAAGGTCACAATTTTCCCACATTCCTGCTGTTAGAAGTCCCACAAACCCCCTGAGCTAAACACATCAGTCTGCATACAGAGGAATTAGTACAGACATATACAGGCTCTTCAGTCTCTGTGGGTCCCCATGAACCCACTTAATTGATTCTGTTGGCCCTGTTCTCTTGGTATCATTGATCCCTCATACAGTCCTACCTTTCCCTCTTCCTTGAGGTTCCCTGAGCTCTGCCTAATGTTTGACTGTGGATCTCAGTGTCTGCTCCCATCAGCTGATGGGTAAAACCTAACTGATGATGATTGGGCAGGTATAGCAATTTCATTAGGAATCATTTTATTGAACCTCTGCTTGTATGAGACCATAAGGACCCTCACAAACTTCAACAAACTGAGAAGAGCTGAATGGGGCAAATGAAGCCTTTGAACAGAAACACCACTAGAATTCACAAAGCAGATTTTATTATTTTATCTATTTAATATTTTATTGATGTCAGATTTTTTTTGCTCTGAGCCCTTAATCATATGCTCTATTTATTTCAATCCAGACAAGTTTTTCTAAAGAAACTTTATTGGGATGTGCTTGAGGCCTTAAATAAACTGAATCTTAGTAGCAAAGTATTGGACAAAAGTCGAACCAGTACAGCAACAGCGTCAAGGTTACTTTGATAATACCAGATGCCAGTATTGCCCCTCCCCCAGCCTGAGAGTCAATAAATTTACACTTGTATTAAAGTCTGTTCCACCAGGTTGTCTTTCCCCAGAATCACTGTAAATGCTCCACATACCCCATAGTCTACACAGTCATCATTGGTAACAATGTTGAAAGATGATTCTGGGATACATGTGAAGGTTACTGCTGACAGGGTACTAGAATTTCTTTAGGCTTTGAGAACAGGCTCCGGAGAATATCAGTGAGGAGAAGCCAGGGCACTGTATTCTTCAGTCACCAAGTATGGGTATGAATCTACCTTTGTCTTCCTGCTTGAGGTCCCAGAAACCTCTGAAGCATGAACTATAATGAAATCCAGTACCTGGATTTACAGCTGCTCTGGATTACTGTAGAGATCATCCAGGAAGAGAGTGTGGGCAGCATTTTCCACAGAAAGAACTCTGTAGAGAGCCCTCTCACACATGACCTTCATACTCTCCAGACCATACTTGACAGCAGCTGCAAGCACAGCATCGGCCATGCTGTGGAGGTCTGGTTCCTTCTGATTGTAAATGAAGCCAATAATTGCCTTAAAGACTTGTGGCACAGGTCAATGGTCTCATCACAGTTCTTTTTCTCTCCTCCAAGTCATATTAAAACATGGTTCTGAAAACTGGAGAGCAAGCTGTTAAGATGACTGTGAGCCTGGAATTCCTGGCCAGCTACCAACAGGCAGCAGTCTGTGAAGTGGGGATTCTCCCACAGCTCTCCTAGCTCATTGGACAATGTGCACCTTGGAACCTTGATCTCTGGCTCTGTGTTCTCCTCAAAGATTCTGTAGGAGTCTGGGATCAGAATACCTATGAAGGGGAGAATGAGCTCACCTTCAGGGAGAAGCAAATATGCATGGTGAATAGAAAATCTTGAAGGATGAACATTTTGTAACCCCTTTCATAACCTGGCAGGAACCTGAAAGATTTTAGACGTGGCACAATTTCACTACTTCCTCCTTTGGACTTGATGATCCAAAACACGATTTATGTCATAATGGGACTCTTTGGGAGTGCTGAGTAACTCTGGGTTAACTGGCCAGTAATTTGAGCTTTCTTCATCGAAACCCTTTGGGTAAACTTTCAAACACCACTTGTCATTTTCTCCTCTTGAGAAAGTTGGGCTTCTAATGCCGTCCTTCATTTGCTCCAGAATAAAATAGAAGTGAATGGAACACATGCAGGAGAAATTCTGGATGTTGAACATTTTGTAGTCTCAGCTCTGGGCTATGGCATCCTGTGACATTTCTCCTGGAGGCAGTTTAAAGGATAAAATGAATTCAAATGAAGAACTAGAATTTGTTTTCTCTTCACTCTGTGGGACACAGTAATAGGCATGACACATATTTTGATTTTCGGTTTATCCTATGTTCCCTCTTCTGTGAGGCTGGAAATTTGAGTCCCTGAAATTATCCAAATTACAATGCTAGTTTCAGGGTAGGTACTCTAGGACATTAGGGACTGTTATATCACATCATTGTTTTCAAAACTGACCCTTGGGTCAATATGTAGCTTATTTGGACAACCATATACTACTTTCGATAATTTGGAACATTTTATCCACTCATATCGAAAATGATGTATGACGATTCCCCAAGTAACTGAATACAGAAGGACTCTCTCTTTGTATGAACAACAGGATTTATTAGAAAGAGTTAGGGATGTAGTTCTGCTAATCTCATGCTATTGGAGAATGCTCTTGTACACTCTATGGATTTGTCATGTGTTTTAGTTTAATAAAATGCTGATTGGCCAATTGCCAGAAAAACAGGAAGTATAGTTGGGACTATCAGACTAGGAGAATTCTGGGAAGAGGAAAGTCAGAAACACAGTTGTAATCTGACTTAGAGGAAGGAAGATAAAAATGCCTTACACGGAAAAGGTACCAAGTCACCTGGCTACACATAGATATGATTTATAAGTTGTAACAGTTAGTTAGTAACAAGCCTAAGGAATCGGCCCAAGTGCTTATCATTACTATAAGTCTTTGTGTGCTTCTTTGGGACTGAAAGACTGTGGGGATAGGTGGGACAGAATCTTCTGTCTAAAATATCTCAATGGCTACCTGTGAAGTGGAAGTCAACGAATTCAGTACATATTCAGTTCAGCAGGTTAGATCTGCACGTTATTCTCTAGTCTATGTTAGAATTATGAACAATTCTCTAATGCCAGTGAAGGAATGGACTTGCTGCAAGATGAGGGCAAGCAGACAAAGAGCAACAGCTTCTATCTTCCATGTACTTTCACAGGCTTCCAGAAGGCAAAAGGTGTGCCAAAATTTAAGATGTGTGCACTAGACTCAAGATATGAAGTAAAGGTGTGTGTTTTACATTCTTGGGGTCCAGGTTAAATTTTTGTGTCTTTTACCTTCAAAGTCTGCATTTGAAGTAATCTACTTACTTCAACTTAAGCATAACATTACACATGGTTGTGCCTTCCATTGTAGGTTTTAGTTAATTAGAGCTCACGTAAAGTAGGAAACCATGAGTATCCATCACAAGTGCATTTTGCTTATTGGGGTCAATCTCCATAAATAAAGGAATGATGCCCATTCCCCCACAGCAGTTATTCCTCTTCTTATATTGTTGTAAGAATTTTTTCATAAGCCAGGCAGGGGTAGCACATGCCTTTAATGCCAGCACCTGGCATGCAGAGGATGGTGGATGTCTGTGAGGTTGAGGTCAGCCTGGTCTAAAGAGTGTGTTCTAGGACTGGCTACAATGCTACTTAGAAACACTGTCTCTCCCCCCCCAAACACACACACAAAAGAATTCCTTCCAAAACAAGAAACGTGATTAAGGAAGAGGTGTTTTTTTGCTCTTTCAGGGGCTTCAGTGTTCACAACAAGAAGGTTCAGGTGGAAGAATTTATATATGGTGTCAGGAGGCAGAGGTAGGAAGGACTCGGAATGTGGCTGTCTTTTTTCCTTCCTTTTATTCCTTCCAGACTCACAGACCCCAGGAAGGCTCTGCCAAAACTCATTGGTGGTTTTCCTCTCATTCTCAGTTAATTCTCCCTATACAGTCTTCCTGATCCACTTAGGGTGTGCTCTGACAAAATACTAAATACTTCTCTTTTCCATCATATAGATGCCAAGTCTCAGCTTTTCAATACCTCCTAATTTTCATCCTCATTGGTGTGAGCTGTTTTCTTTAAACTTTGAACTTCCATGCTTACTATGCTGGGCCTTAGACATGAGAGAGTATTCTGGTTTCCAAAGGATGCAGAATATATCCAACAGTTACTGAAGAAGAGGTTTGGAGACAGTTCCCCTTAGACTATGATCTGTAAAATGCTCCTTACCTCTATCATCTCTCTCCAGATTAACATGTCTGAATGGACACACTAAGCCTCAAGTACATGAACATGTCTTCAGTTATTCAATCCACTCAGTAATCCCCAGTCCAGCTCTCCTGAAAATCTGCCTCCAATGCTGCTCATCTCTGAAGACAGGATAAATTAATCAATTGGTTTTGATCTCTGAAACTTTTGGGTTTTTGTGTAGGAACTTTTCCAGGTGGCTACTTAGTAGCATCAGTGACTCATCTATATGTAGGTTTAGGGAGGCAGGTATCCTTTCCCTCCAATGTGTAATTTGAAACAAAGGTAGACAGTCAATGCTAGACTCCCAATTTGTAAAACATAAGCTTTGCATTACTATTTTATTGCTCTTCTGAATATGTTCCTCAGTAGGATAGGAGCTTCCTATGGGGGAACTTAGATCCACTGGTGCTGAAATAGTGTATTTGTTCATATACAGTATCATCCCAGGAATGGGGCAGGTGGGGCTTCTATTTCAGGTAAGTAGTTCTCTGGAGGACATAACACAGTCAAATGGATTGATGTTCCTATCAGGAAGAAGCATGGGTCTAAATTAACAAAATTATACACATAACAGAGAAATTCTTGGTCATTACAGCAAAACAAACTGACTGAAACAAATAGAAACACATACAAACAGACACAAATACAAACACACATTCAGAGAGAGCAAGAGACAGACAGAGAGAGAGAGAGAGAGAGAGAGAGAGAGAGAGAGAGAGAATCAGGTTATTAGGTTGCTGGCTCAATCCTGGTCTGCCAGTGTACCTGGACTGGATTGAATCCAGAAACAGGATTGCCTCCTGGCTTCTGCTCACTTAGACCTTGATTCCTCAGTCCCACTTTTGAAAAATATCAACTTTTAATCTGGAATTAATGCCAGAAGACACACACCTTTAATCCAGATCTCAAGGCAGGAAGGCACACCCTACACTGTGCCACACCCTCTGCTGTTAGCATAAAAGGAGAGGCAAGGAGGCAGCTGCTGCCCTTTGCTGCTTGCCATTGTCTTGCATCAAGTCATTTCCTTCCCTGGCAGTAGATAATCATATTTCTTATTCCAGCATAGACTGGGGAATAGCCAATATGTCAGACCTCTGAAACTGAGTAAGTACTGGGTTCTTTCACTTTTCCGTCACAGGTTAACTTTGTGGGAATAGTAGGACTACAGCCCTTAGACATTCTAATGAATCACTCTCCTTCATACAGAGAGATCCATTCTATGTGTTCTGTTCCTTTAGAGAATCATAGTACACTTTTCAATATAAGAGTGTATAGATTGTTCCAAATTGTCAAAAGTAGTGTGTAATTGTCGTACTTAATATTTAATCGAGAAAAGATGGAGTGATATAAGAAAGAATCCCTAGTACTCTAGATTATCTTCATTGAATCTCATAGGGCAATATGTATAGAATTTCAGAAAGACCAAAGTTTCTAACCTTATAGAAAAGGGAACAGATAGGAAAAGAGAAACTAAAAATCCAAAATAAATCTGTAATTGTGACCCTCATGTTGAAGAAGAAAACAATCCTGTTCTTTTTTGGCTCCAGGTAAACCTTCACACTCCCAGTAGCAGACATGTCAGGCATCCTGGCAGCTGAGAGCAGAGACTACACACAGATGAGAGTCAAGAAATTCTCCTACAGATGGACCAACAGCAACTTCTATTTTTGCTTGGAGGGAAACTTGGGCAATCACATTGCAAGCCCCACTTTCTCACCAGGAGCCACTGACAAACAAAAATGGATTGTGAAAATGAACCTGAATGGCAGATGCTGTGCTGGCAGCTGCTGACAAGTATGGCCTGGAGCGTTTGAAGGTAATGTGTGAGAAGGCCCTCTGCAGGGACCTCTCTGTGGAGAATGCTGCCCACACTCTCTTACTGGCTGACCTCCACAGCTCAGTGCATTTGAAATCTCGGGCAATGGATTTCATTACAGCTCATGCTTCCGAGGTTTTTCAGACCTTGAGCTGGAATACAGTGGTCGACTCCTATGCCTACTTGGTGGCTGAAGTGTGTGTCTCTCTGGTTTCTGGACATGGTCATTTCCTGAAGCCCCACTCAAATGCCTGAAGCAGTCTTAGGACCTTGTCGGCTGTGACCTAGATTTTTCTTCCAGAAGAAACAGTCAGTATTATTACTTATGACACCTGTTTAGACTGTGGGTTCTGAGGTACATTTACAGTGAATTTGTGGAAACACATCTGCTAGGCCTGGCTTGAAGACCTCTGTAAATGAGGCAGGTATGGGGAAGAGCAGCACTGGACAATGGTATACTCTATGCAACTTCTACCCTGTTTTCAGACTGCTTTGATTTTTGTCCAATCAGATGGAAACTGGGATTCAGGGTTTCGCTGATACCAAGCTCATCTCAGTAAGGTTTCTTTGCATAAGACTCTCTGCATTGGATGAGCAGACCATATGATTATGGGCTCTGAACAAAGGTAAGAATGAACATGAATTTTTATTTAAAAAAGAAGGGCAAGAGAAAGAAGACACGTTCCCTGCAAGCTCAGCATGTGCGAGCTTGAGAGATGTGACTTAGTTGACAAAAGCAATAGTTATTTCTACAGGGATCCCTTGCTCACTTCCCTGTACACATGTGGGACTTTACAACCATTTCAAATGGGGGCTACAGAGGTTCTGAGTTCCTCCTTTATGGGTAAAGCCATCTCTGTAGACAAAACCTTACCCAAATAAAATATAAAGGGAGTAAAATATTAAAATCAGTTTGTGGGTTCTAGTAGAGTTCCTGTTAGGTGAAGTACATTTTAGTCCCTCCCACTCTGCTAAGCTGGGGAGGTTTGGCCCAGTCCTTACTGCCACATAGGACACAAGTCCCCTTTCTTGGCAATTCAATCTCTGAATTTGGGGTTTTCGTATAGGAAATTTTGCAGGTGGCTAGTTAGTAGCATCAGTGACTCATCTATATGTGTGTTTAGAGACAGGGATTCAGGTATCCGTTCCCTCCAACGTGTAATTTGATACAAAGGTAGACAGTCAATGCTGGACTCCTCATTTGTAAAACATAAGCTTTGCATTACTATTTTATTGCTGTCCTGAGTATGCTCCTGAAGAAGAAAGCAGCTTCCAATGGGGGAACTTAGATCCCACTGGGGCTCAAATAGAGTATTTGTTCATATACAGTATCATCCCAGGAATGGGGCAGGTGGGGCTTTTATTTCAGGTAAGTGGTTCTCTGGAGGATATGGAACAGACAAAAGGATTCAGGTCCCTATCAGGCAGAGACATGGGTCTAAATTAACAGGATTGTCCACATAACAGAGAAAGTCTTGGTTATTAGAGCAAAACAAACTAACTGAAACGAATAGAAACACATACAAACAGACACAAATACACATTAGGAGAGAGAGTGAGCAAGAGAGAGAGGGAGAGAGAGA
>NC_022022.1:4534784-4544272 GCF_000317375.1 Microtus ochrogaster
AGAGAGAGAGAGAATATCAGGTTATCAGGTTGCTGGATCAATCCTGGTGTGCCAGTATACCGGGACTGGATTGGCTCCAGGGACAGGATTGCTTCCTGGCTTCTGCTCCCTTAGACCTTGCTTTCTCAGGCCCACTTTTGAAAAATACAAACTTTTAATCTGGAATTAATGCCAGAAGACACACACCTTTAATCCAGATCTCAAGGCATTAAGACACACCCTACAATGTGCCAAACCCTCTGTTGTTAGCATAAAAGGAGAGGCAAGGAGGCAGCTGCTGTCCTTTGCTGCTTGCCCTTGCCTTGCAGCAAGTCCTTTCCTTCCCTGGAGGTAGAGAATCATCTTTGGAATTCAAACATAGACTGACAAATAGCGAACATGTCAGACATCCGGGACTGAGTAAGTACAGGGTTCTTGCACTTTTCCGTCACAGGTAGCCTTTGTGGGATTAGTAGGACTGCAGCCCTAAGACATTCTAATCATTCACTCTCCTTCATACAGAGAGGTCCATTCTATGTGTCCTGTTCCTTTAGAGAATCATAGTACACTTTTCAATATAAGAGTGTATAAATTGTTCCAAATTGTCAAAAGTAGTGTGTAATTGTCGTACTTAATATTTAATCTAGAAAAGATGGAGTGATATAAGAAAGAATCCCTAGTACTCTAGACTGTCTTCTTTGAATCACAAAGGGCCATATATATATAGAAATTCAGAAAGACCATAGTTTCTAACCTTATAGAAAAGGTAACAGATAGGAAAACGGAAACTAAAAATCTAAAATAAATCTGTAATTTTGACCCCCAGATTGAAGAAGGAAACAATCCTGTTCTTCTTTGGCTCCAGGTAAACCTTCACACTCCCAGCAGCAGACATGTCAGGAGACCTGGCAGCTGAGAGCAGAGGCTACACACAGATCACAGTCAAGAAATTCTCCTACAGATGGACAATCAGCAACTTCTCTTTCTGCTTGGAAGGAAACTTGGGCAATGTCATTACAAGCCCCTCTTTCTCACCAGGAGCCAATGACAAACAGAAATGGCTTATGTAACTATACCCAAATGGGATGGATGAGGAAAGCAGAGGTTACCTGTCAGTTTTCTAAGGTTTGCATAGCTTTCCAAAGAGCCCAGTGTGGGGAAAGGTCCAGTTTGGGTTGAAAAATGCCAAAGGAGAGTAATCCCAAATCCTGAACAGTCAAAGAGTCATCGGGTTCAACCCACACTAAGGCTGGTGCATTACAAAATTAATTCATCAAGATTAACTTTTTTCCACTCCACGTTTACTTCTCCCAGAAGAGAGACTCACACTCAGCTGTGAGATGAGCGTGGTTCAGGACTGCATCAGCATCTCTGAACAGAACATGCAGCCAGGGATTGACATTCAAAGGTGCAAACTGGTAATGAGTTAGGAGAGCTGTGAGAAAATTCCCACTTCACAGACTGCTGCCTGGTGGTAGTTGGCCAGGAATTGCAGGCTCACAAGGCCATCTTAGCTGCTCGCTCTCCAGTTTTCAGAGCCATGTTTGAACATGACACGGAGGAGAGCAGAAAGAATCGCATTGAGATTCATGACCTGAAACCTGAAGTCTTCAAGGCAATGATGGACTTCATTTACACCGGAAAGGAACCAGTCCTCCACAGCATGGCAGATGCTGTGCTGGCAGCTGCTGACAAGTATGGCCTGGAGCGTTTGAAGCTTATGTGCGAGAGTTCCCTCTGCAAGACCTCTCTGTGCAGAATGCTGCCCATACTCTCTTCCTGGCTGACCTCCACAGCTCAGTGCAGTTGAAATCTCGGGCAATGGATTTCATTACATCTCATGCTTCCACGGTTTTTGAGACCTCGAGCTGGAAGTCAGTGGTCGAGTAATAGCCCTACTTAGTTTCTAAAGTATGTGTCTCCCTGGTTTCTGGACATGGTCTTTTCCTGGAGCCCCCCTCAAATGCCTGAAGCAATCTTAGGACCCTGTGGGATGTGACCTACATTATTCTTCCAGAAGAAAATGTCATTATTGTTACTAATGACACCTGTTTAGATTGTGGGCTCTGAGGTACATTTACAGTTAATTTGTGGAAACACAGCTGATAGGACTGGCTTCAACACCTCTGTAAATGAGTGAAGGTCAGGTAGGGGGAGGAGCGGCACTGTACTCTGGTATACTCTATGTAACTTCTACCCTGTTTTCAGACTGCTTTGATTTTTGTCCAATCAGATGGAAAATGTGATTCAAGGTTTTGCTCTTCCCAAGCTTATCCCAGTAAGGTTTCTTTGCATAAAACTCTCTGCATTGGATGAGCAGACCATATGATCAAGGGCTCAGAACAAAGGAAAGAATAAATATGAATGTTTATTTACAAAAGAAGGGCAAGAAAAAGAAGACATTTTTCCTCCAAACTAAGCATGTGAAAGCTGGAGAGATAATGACTCAGTTGACAAAAGCAATAATTATTTCTGCAGGACCCTTGATCACTTCCCAGCACACATGGGTAGCTTTACAACCATATATAACTGGGGCTACAGAAGATCTGAGTTCCTATTCCATGGGCAGAGCCATCTCTGTAGACAAAACCTTACCCAAATAAAATATAAAATGAGCAAAATATTAATATCAGTTTGTGGGTTCTAGTAGTGTTCCTGTTTGGTGAAGCCCATTTTACTCCCTTCAACTCTGCTGAGCTGGGGAGGTTTGGTCCAGTCCTCACTGCCACAGAGGAAGATACGCCCTCAGTTCTCTTTCTTGGCACTGACATTGGCAGAGTGGATAACGGCCCATCATGCTCTTGTGAAAAGTGAGGCATGGAGGCCTAAGGGGAAAAAGGCAACTGCACCTGGTAGTGTGTTGATTGACTCCTCTTTGAAAAATGACATTTTTTTGTTCTGAAAAAGGAGAAGGGGATTGATTCATTAAGAATTCAAACTTTTTCTTCCCAACCAGTGGTTCTGTCATTAGATATTGAGAATATGATTCTTTATTCTCCTCTAATTTCTCTCACCTTCTATAGTGGTATATTATTTGTATTTTAATAAATAAAGTTTGCCAGAATATCAGAGGGCAAAGCAGTTTTACTATTCTGGTATATAGGCCAGGGACTGGTGGTACACATCTTTAATCCTAGGACTCAGGAGACAGAGCCAGACAGATCTCTGTGAGTTCAAAGTCATCCTGGGCTACTTGACATTGAATCTATCTTAAAAAAGAAACAAAGCTCAAACAAAGGTGATCCCCTTTAATTCCAGCACTAGGGCAGTTGAAGCAGCAGTTATATGGCTGCGTGGAGAAAGGTATATAAAGGAAAAGAGAGGAACTCATTGGACTGTGGAGTGTGGAGTCTTCAGCATTCATGGAGACAGGATCTCACCAATTTTTATTCTGAGGTAGAGGTAAGATACAGTGGCTGACTGATTTTCTTTTCTGTTATTCAGGTTGAACCACAATATCTGTCTCTGTGTTTTCATTAATTGTGCTAATTCCTCCTTCTGTGCAATTGTCAGAAATTCATACTCTCTTAGAAACAGGGTCAATGCCTGGGTATTCCTCTCTCCCACTCCTTTGTCTGACTCTCCTTGTTTTTCTTCTACAACTCTTTCCAGAATAGTGTGTAGTAGTACATTTACAGTTTAATCCCAGCCAAGCTCCCTGTTGATTTAGGCCTCAAGTTGAAAACAACGTGTTCATGTTTATGTTGGTAGCCATGTTAGTGTCAAATCACACCCTTTTGTCAAAAGGAATTGCTTTTGTAGAACTCAAAATAAATCTAAAGCCTTTCTGACAAATGGAGGCCAATTTTGAGGGCTCTCAGCAGCAGTGCCCCCACTGGGCTTCAAGGAATTAACAACTACACATGCACGTACTAATACCAAATTGTTTTGAACCTTCCATCATCTTTCTAATTCCTTGTAAATGTTCTCCAAATAGAACTCATTCATTGAATAGGCACAAGATAACCCTTAGGTGTTGAGTCAGTTCCTGATGTTTTGATTCTGTCCCTGGGAAAGGGGCAAAGTGACCCTCAGATCTAACCTGATCTAACAACCACTCTCCAGCCAATTATTGGTAATAGCCCTTTGAATAAGCTGATCATAATAGTTATAAAACAACCCCCTGAAACCATCTTTCTTTTGTGGCTTTTTGCTCTAAAATTATCCTGTACCAGCTATTTGGGGTCTTTCTTGCTTCTCAAATGCTGAAAGACCCTGTCATGACAGAATTAATAAAGTCCTCATGCTTTTACATCAACTGTGGTGTGAGAGATGGTCTCGGGGCAACTCTTTCTTTCTGGCAGTTGGACTGCAGGGTCCAAAACGTTCACATTTCAAACATAGTCAAGCCATTCCCAGTCATTGTGGAGAACATGTCTCACCAGGAAAATTTAAAAAATCCCATGCCTACTGTAAAAAACCATAGTGTTCTAAAAGATGGAATAGGAAACATATATTATCTCAGACTTCTATATATAATCAAAGAACAAAGTTGAGAGTTCATGTAAATAGCATTTTAATTGAGGGATTGTTAGACATGGGTGCGCACATGAGTATTATTACTCCAGAATCATGCCATTCAGATTGGCCTCTTCAAGAGTAAGATGCTCAATCTCTAAGAATTGAAACCCTATCTAAAGTGAAACAAAGCACTGTGTGGGATACAAAGGAAGGCTGAGTCCGTATGTAGTAATGTTGAAGTGAATTTATGGGGTCAAGATCCATTGCAGCAATAGGATACCAAGGTTTCCATCCTTGCAGTGTCCAAAAGTCATGTTTTGGGGATAGATATTATAAACAAAAGTCACCAGCCATTCAGGGTATACAAGAGCACAAAGCAAGTAGCAAACCTCCAGAGGTACAAAGAACCCTGTCTTTAAAATGCATTACTGAGAAACCAATATGGGTTAAGCAATGACCTTTAACAGAAGATAAACTGCAGGCATTAGAACAGCTAGTATAGAAGCAACTAGATACTCACCATAATGAATAATTACCCAGCCCTTGCAATACTCCTATATTTTTTGCTAAAAAGAAATCTGGAAATGAAGAAAGGTGACAGATATAAGAGCTTTTAGGAAGGTAATTCAACTTCTGAGCCCTCTACAATCTGGAATTCCTCTGCCTTCTGTATTACTAAAAGGATGGTCCCTTGTATTTATTTATTTAAAGGATCATTTCTACACTATATCTTTACAAGAAAAGGATAGAGGAAAATTTGCCTTCACAGTGCCTATTTATAATAATTATCAGCCTAGTAGGAGATACAAGTGGACCATCCTTCCAAAGGGAATGCTCAACAACCCCACCCTGTGAAAATTCTTTTTAAGTCAACCATTAGAAATAATACACAAGCAATTTCCTAAGTCTATACTTTATCATTACATGGTTTGCATTTTGCTATCTGATTCAAACATAGATATTTTAGAAAGATTGTTTAAAGAAGAAAGTATTTCCTAAATGGGTATTAAAATTACTCCTGAAAAATACAAAAAGGAGATACTGTCAATTACCTAGGTTACAAAATAGAGTTACAGAAAACTAGAAGACAAAAGGTACAAATTAGGAAATTGTGGGTCTTAATGACTATAAAAGATTGTTAGGGGACATTTCCAGTCTATGACCAGCTGTTGGGCTAATACATGACCTAATAATTCATTTCACCAAAACCTTAGAGGGTGACAAAGACTTAAATAATCCCAGGGAATTAATAACTAGAGAAGAAAAAGTATTAACAGTCATTGAAAGAAAATACAGAAGGCACATCTGGATAGGATGAATCAGAATCTTAGTTGTATGCTAGTCATATTGCCTTCCAGAATTTCCCCTATAGGAATTTTAATGCTGAGGGAAGATATTATCTTAGGATTGATCTTTTTACCAAATAAATCAAGTAAAAAATAAACCTTATGTAAAATGTCTCTAAAATAATTATGAAAGGAAATTGAGACCTCTTTAACTCACAGATATAGACCCAGTAGATATTATAGTGCCTTTTACTGATGAAAATAAAGAATATGGGAAGACAATGAACCATGACACTGAGCTTGTGCTATATTTTTTGAGAAATTAAGATAAATTATCCCAAAATTGATAGAATTTACCTTATAAAGAGAACTACTTGGATTCTTCCCTGAATTGTATGTGACACACCAATAACTGAAGCCTGTGCATTTTATAGTGATGCAAATTAATCAGGAAAAGCGGGTTACAAATCCACAGATTCAAGTAATGTGAAACAAGGCCCTCATAATTCTGTTCAAAGGCAGAATTATATGTTATTCTCATGGTACAAAGGGATTTTAAAGAACCTTTCGATATAGTTATTGAATCAAGCCACCACCACCTGGCCTTGATTTGCAATATGCAAAAAAGACTTGTCTTGCATACTTAAAATGCTGAATTTATACCAGATGATTCAGAATTGACTTTGTTATTTATATAGTTTCAAGGTATAATAAAGCATAGTCTTTGTTCCATATATTTAACACACTTCTGATCCCATGTACGTCTGCCAGGTCCTCTAGCACAATGTAATGTAGAAATTGATGGATTAGTGATCGGAAGTGTACTGAAAGCCTCAGAATTTCATAAGAAACATCATGTCAATAGCAAAGGTTTAAAGAAAGAGTTTTCTATTAAATAACAACAAAGCAATGTCCTACATGCTCCTTTTTATAACCAAATACCATTATCTGAAGGGAGTAACCCAAAGGATACTCAAAGGAATGAAATCTGGCTGATGGATGTGTTCCACTTTACAGAACTTGCAAAATTAAAATATGTAACCACACCATTGACACTTATTCAAGTTTTCAATGGGCAACTGCCTTGAGCTCAAAAAAGGCTGATTCAGTAATAATGCATGGCCATTATTGGTATACCTGTACAAATAGTGACATATGTGTCTAATAAAATGATACAGTTTTTTGCTTATTATAATATAAAGTATATTACAGGTATATCAAACATTCCTACACATCAGGCAGTTATAGAAACATCAATTGGACTATAAAGGATATGCTAAACAAACAGAAAGTGATTGTAACTACCCCAGAAATAGATCTCATAATGCATTATTAACCTTGAATTTTCTTCTTTCTTCTTTTTCCTATTCCCTCCACAACCCTCCCACCCCACCCCCAACTAATCTTCAGAGAGGGTAAGGTACATTGTCTTTTGGAAGGTCAAAGGCACTCCGTACTATATCTAGGCTGAGCAAGGTATGCATCCAAAGAGAATAGGATTCCAAAAAGCTAGTACATGCATTAGGGATAAAGCCTGGTGCCTCTGCCATGCAACTGTCAACCACATTCAAAGGAACTAGTTTGGTCCTCTGCTTGTTCCTTCCCAGTCTGGCTGGTGTTTTTAAGCTCCCATTAGGTCAGGCAAACTGTTTAGGGGGGTGAGCCCATCATGGTCTTGACCTCTTGCTCATATTTTAATTTCTTCCACTCTTCAACTGGACTTTGAGAACCCAGTCCAGTGTTCTGATATGGGTCTCTGTCTCTGCCTCCATTGTTTACTGGATGAAGGCTCTATGATGATATTTAAGATAATCACCAGTCTGACTATAAGGCAAGTCAAGATGGTCCCCCTTTTTCTATTGCCCAGGTTCCTAGGTGGGCTCAACCTTTTGGATTCCTGAGAATTTCTCTAGAGTCAGGTTTCTGCTAACCCTATAATGACTCCCTCAATCAAGATATTTCTCTCATCTCTGTCCTTCTTCCATCTCAACCAACCCATTCCCTCAAATTCTCCTCTCACCTCCCCTTCTCCTCTCCTCTTCTCCTTCTACCCTCTCCTCCCCCTCATCCCAATGCTCCAAACCCTGCCAGCCAATCTTGTCCTTTTCCAATTTCATGAATGGAAACTATCCCCAGAAAATGATCGCATAATTCTTCATTAACCTTGAATTCTCTTAACACCAATGGGAAAGGAACAACAGCATCAGAGAGACATTGGATAATAGAAAAAAACTTCTGAATTAAACCAGCCAGTGTATTTCAAGGATGTGTTGACCTCACAAAATGAGGAGATGTGCAAGGTTGGGGAAAAAGTTTTGCTCTTGTTTCTACAGGAGGAGAAATGCCATGGATACCATCAAAACTAATAAAGATTCAGTTTGAAAAAGGAAAACCTCTTGAGAAAGAGAAATGGCAGCTCATCCATAGAGGTGACAATCACACAGGTAGTAAGAAAACCTCATAAATGGTTTTCTTCTTGTCTTTGCAGGAAAATACTCATCTTCAAAGAGTCCAGAGTCATTGAGCATCTAGGTGCCTAAATGTGAAAAGATAACTATACAGAAAGGATCAACAAGCAAAGAGAAATCTGACTTATGATTCTGTATCATCTACATGGTAAAATTTGATTGTCTGACATGTATAAATCCCTAATCAAAAATCACAGCTGGCTCTAGATTTGGACTTTGGCTATCCTTTTCTAAATCCAATCTTGTTGTTAAAAGATAAATTCAGAATATCTGTCTCATGTCAGGTGTTATCTGGTAAGGGACAGAAAAAAGATAGGCTTTAAGGAAATATTTTAGTTTTCTTCACACCTATTTTGTCTTTATCATATCGTTCATTGAATATATGTCTATATGAATAATGTTTAAGTTTTCAATAATGAACAGTAGATCTTCCTGCAGCAATCTTTGAAGCATCCAGGAAGAAGAAGGGGTCCCACAACACTGACTCCAACTGACTGATATGATGTCATGGTGCTGATAGCACTACTATGAGACCAGTTTTTGGTACCAGCTGTGGAAATGATGTATCTTCTTATAATGTTCTGGGCAGAACTCCAAATAAGAATCAGAAAAATCCTATTGACTACTAAGAGACCATTTGTAATTATATGAAACAGCAATCTTGAGACTTAACCATCATTTTACTTATACAGGATCTCATAGAAAGAATATATCCCCCATGACAGCTGGAAGCAATTCTAGAAGATGATGCCCCTCTCCAGAGAAAGTTTGTCCTCGTGGTTATGGACACTATTTAGGGATTGATGGAGGTTGGGTGGAAATTATGTAGTCATAGAGATCTCAAAAAAAGGGAAAATTGAATGGGATAATAGGTAGATGAGTGTGAACTTACACTAACAGTAATAATAGCAAATAATACAATGTATACCTGTGAGTTATTATTTTGGACAATTTACATTGGTATAGACAATTGTATATTGATGCAAGTTCAAATTACATTTGTTATATTGAATATGCTTCTATTTCTGTTTATAATATTTGTACACCTATGCAAAGTTATTTTGTCAGACTGTATGCATCTATGTTTCTACCTCTGTTTAAGACATTTAATATATTGATAAAATTTTAGAGATATATTTGTCATATTGAATTATGTATTTCTACATCTGATCAAGATATTTATACATTGTTTACATTTGAGGTCATTGTCCTCCTTTACTGCACAGTTATTAAATGTTGCTTAATATTCTGATATGAAGCCTTAATCTTTAAGTTATATAGGTATTAAGTATTT
>NC_022022.1:4544372-4545782 GCF_000317375.1 Microtus ochrogaster
CTCTCTCTAGTGCAGAGCTGACGCTGACCCCATATCACCCACAAGTGTTGGTGATGATAATTCACTACAGAGACAAATCTACTTCCTCGTGTCTCGTGTTATTGATTTGTTTTTTTCTTAAAGAATATTTCAAGGGAAAGTGGGAATTTTTTAGTTTTGTTTGGTTGGTTGTTTTTGTTATGTTTTAGATTGTTTTTGTTTGGGTGGTTAATATCTTGGGACATCTGTGCATTAGTTTTTTGGTTTTCTACATTTTAGTGTAAGTTTTGTTATATTTTGTCATTTCTTTTATTATTTCCATAGTTTTAGTAGTTCGCTAAGGCTATACACTGTCTGTAATGACCGCTGCTTTGAAGCACCCATAGAATTCAATGAATGTTTTATGAATAAAAAACAGTTTTCAACTTTTCACTCTTAAGACTCTTTTTGGCCAGATAAGCTGTCACAATCCTGCAAACACACAACTCACAAGCATGGATCAATATCAGCAAGTTCCAGGCAATTTGGAATAGACAATGATTTTCCAACCATGGTCTACACAGGCAGATGGCACCTTGGATATGGATACGAATGGCATGCCCTACTCCATGTATACCCACTAGTCTACAGAAAATCTAGACATATTGCATCCCTGAGGTCATATATTTAGCTTCAGTAGATTGTGGTACACCACTGTACAAAATGTTCATGACATCATCATGCAGAGCAAACTGAAGGGAAACACAACTAACTGTAGTCGGAAGCTTTTCGGTGTTCTGCCCGGTCCCGACTGCTTATAAAGTATACGCTTTATTTAGGTAGGTCTCCTGAGACAGCCAAAAGTGCTCTTAATGCATGAGCCATCTCTCCAGTCCCTGCCCTTGACTTTGTCCTCCCAGTCCTGTGTGCTCTATCAATAGATTGGATCACCTCCAACCAAAGACAAGCGTTTCTTGAGACCTGTAGGGACAGGCACATGAAGCAGGCATGCTAATTGTCTTAGGCTGCCATACATCCATGCAGGGCTCACATCGGTTCCGGACCCAGCCCCAGCATCACTGACTGTCTGATTGGAATGGATTTCTTCATCTCTCATCTATATTGACAATGCAGGTTAGGACTGTGTAATCCTATGCAGAATTTGAGAAGACCCTATTGTGAATAGAGAGGTGGGGTAAGGAACCCCTCTTGATAGTCTAAGTAAGCAATATTATGAGGAGCCTTATGACTAGCTGGAGTAAAAGGAGCCTGTATCAGTGGCCACATACCTCCTGTGGAGAGTGTTTCTGTGCAAGAATATAAAAGGGAGAGAGATGGTTGATAGGTAGGTAGGTAGGTAGATAGGTAGATAGATAGATAGATAGATACATAGATAGATAGATACATAGATACATAGATAGATACATAGATACATAGATAGATACATAGATA
>NC_022022.1:4546573-4554037 GCF_000317375.1 Microtus ochrogaster
AGATTTTTGATTCTTCTCTCCCTGCTTAGATTTTTGTCTCTATTTTTTTTCTACTAGAGGGGTCTGAATTTATCCAGGTCTTTCGTATCTTTTTATCTCTCTATCTCATATATATATATATATATCTCATATATATTATATATATATTATATATATATATAATATCTACTCTGGTTCTTGGCTACACAAGCAAGTGCTGGATGTGGGTTCCTTCTTGTGGAATGGGCCTTAAGTCAAATCAGACACAGGTTGGCTATTCCCACAAGTTCTGTGCCCCGATTATCCTTCTTATTTTGTAGGCAGGACATTTTGTAGGTCAATGTGTGACTGGGTTGATTGGTGTCTGGTTTTCTTTTTCTATAGAGACTAGAAGGTAGGGATGCAGGATTCCTATATGACCCAACTTGACTTCCCCATGTTCCATGTGTGGATGTTACCTCAGCAATGGGACCTGCTGGTAATTTTTGGAGAGCAGCCCTGTGTCTTAGCAGCAGCCTGGGTTGTTTGGAGATTTCCATGGGGCACCCTTGACCAACAACTGAATTGAATGCAGCCCAGCACTACCGCTGGAATCCTTGCCTGGTGAAGGAGATGGCCAGTTGAGACTCCATTACTAGGAGCCATCACTAGGAATGGGGGGAGGACACATAAAGGGAGGGCAGGACATAGAAAACAAGATTTCTCACTAATGTGTTATTACTAAGACAAATACCAGATAGGAACATTCAGACCCTGCATCATGCTGACACGACCAAAACCAGGGGTAGGGGTGTTGTTGCTCAAAGATGGTGCTTACTACGCCCTGGGCCTAGGGTGACTGACAGTGAAGGTGATTTTGTGAGTCCACCTGAGACAGCGTGATTGACAGTGAAGACTCCAAGCAGCAAACTGTACTAATAGTGTTTGAGTTCCTCCATGTCCGCGGGACTTGAACTAGGGAGACTGGAGTCTGTGTCAAGACATTTGCTAGGCGTGAGGTGCCTGAAGACAAGAAAGCAGCATTCCAGACCAATAATTGTCCTGATTCAGATTCGAAACGAGGTTGCTGTGGCCACAACGCTGAGTACTAACCACTATACTATCATGTCGAGCCACTTGCTGGACGCTAGCTGCTCAGGGTGGACCAGTTTCTGAGGCTTCCTTTGAATCTGTCTGTCCTGTAGAAATGATTTCTCCAATACCACTGCTTTGCGAGCAGCATGAAGTGCAGGCGTCCGTGTCTCGGTTGGGTGGTGAGGGCCGTCGCTAACTGTGAAGTCGGTGGGTCGATGCCACTCTTGCAGATGCAGTATTTTCCCCAAGCACCTGATAGCCCCCCTCATCACCCTCCTCTCCGCGGTGGCTGAGCACCTGGGGGAGGTAGGAGGTGAACTGCTCTGGGGTCCTTCCTACGAGCTGGGGAGCAAATCAGCGGTCCAGAGCCTTCCCTAGACGCCCCCTTTACAGTGTCCAATGCCGTCTCTGCCAGTCCTCCTTACTAAACACGGCGTGGCCTGCCCGTTTCTGTGATTTATTTTGGTGTTTCCACACCACATGGTTTTCCAAAGAAGCCGGTTGTAGGGTATTGTGATTAGGAATTACTTTCCGGTCGCCCTTGTCGTATGCATATCTTTAGCCGGTCGTGTAAAGTTTACCCGTTTTATTTAAATCTGGTCCGTGTCCTGTGCTTTGGTGACTCGCTGTTCATTGTTCTCCTTTATTAAGAAAGGATTCCCACTTTACCCATCCCCAAAGAAACCAAAGACAGTAGGAGGGGATGTAACGGGTGTAATAACCAGGCTAGCTTAATATGAAACAGCAAATTTTAATGAAGGGATAGCTTACAACACCAGGGATCCAGCGATGAGCAGGAAATAAAAAAAAAGAGAGAGTGGCGGGGCTCAAATTCGCCAGATTTATATGTAAACATTAGCCCGAGGCGAACACGCCCTCTAAGGGGTGGACTATACCTACAAGGGGATTGTACACAGATGTCCCCCTCCTCACTGTACCTCTCCTCATCAAAAAAATATACAAATTGACTTTGCTATTTTCCCTGCCAGACGCCAGCATATAAATAGCTGTGTGGCAGGATATTTATTTAAGTACAGGATCTAGGATTTTTCGTGGGCTTTGTAAATTTCTGAGAAGAATGTAGGAGTATGTACTTTCCAGTTGGCAAGTCAGCACACAAATGGCTGTAAGTATGGAAAGTTCGTTAAAAGCCTAAAGGCTATCGTCCCTGGGTGGGCTTGAACCACCAACCTTTCGGTTAACAGCCGAACGCGCTAACCGATTGCGCCACAGAGACAGTGCACAGGGTTTTGACGATCTCCTTGATGATCCGGTCGTCACCGCGGGGACCACACCTGGAAAACCCACAGGTCCACGGCCGAGCATTCGGAGCAGGAGGCCTCAAAGCCAACAGGATGGGCGCCCCTAGTGTCCCGTGGACTCTTCCCGAGCTCGCGCGAACGTTATGAACCCGGAGACTCCGGGACCCTGGGACCCCGCCGCCACTCCAGGGACTCCACACTGGCAGACTCGCGGTCAGGGAGCCCATCAGGACTCAGCAAAGGAGCCCAAGTGCCCTTTAGGGTCCGGTCCTTTACAGACCCGAGCACGAACGCGCGAGGGCCTGGTCACCCCAGGTGTGTGCTGGAACCTCAGCGGGACACGTGTGGGAAAGGAGGCGAGTGCGGTGCCAGTGCCCAGGGAGTCCGGACTAACTTGACCCGGAGTGGAGAGGGACTACCGGGGGAGACGGTGGCCTGGGGGTGGGATTGGGGGCTGTGCACCGCGGGGACCAGAGGAAGCGAAGTTCGTTGGAGCCCCAGGGTATATCCCAGAGAAAGGTGCGTTTGAACTGAGCTGATGCCGTTGAAAGCCAATTTACGTTAGGAAGATAATAAAATGAAGAGGGATGTTTTGTTTTGTTTTGAATGAATCAAAACAATGGCTTTCTAGCAGCGGCTCCTGTCAGCTAGGGGTGTGCTGGTCCCGAGCCCGGGTCTGGTGCATGTTGAGTGCAGGAACAAATTAAGGAAATTCTGGAGTCTCAAACCAAAATGTGAGACATAGTTTCCTACAAGTACTCCTGGACTTTAAGACAAAAACTCCAGACCTGAAGGGATGTTCTCACTAACCCAGGACATAATTTCCTAAAGATGCCAATTCTAAGGCCGATGTCTTTCTTTTTTTTTTTTTTTTTTTTTTGACAAGGATGGGCAAAAATACAGGCATTAAAAAAAAGATAGAAAAAGAAACATATAAGAAAGAAAAAGAACTAACGGTACCAAATATGAGGAAATGGAATAAGCCGAGACCACAAACGCGGTGGCAAATTAATAAAAATTATGCAGTGGAGTTTCCCGAATTTGGGGAAATCACAGGGGCCAGCACAACACTAGTGCAATTCGGTCACCCTCGCCTGAAAAAAACAAAGACGTGTTGAGGGTGCTCACTTAGCTGCGTGAGTGTGCTTTACTTTCCCACAGCCATGACTCAGCCCCACCGGCCCTGTGCTCTGAATACATGGTCACTTGGCTGCGCCACTTCAGGACGTCCTGGTGCCTGCGCCCCGCTGCCACCAGCGGATCCGCGCTCCCTTCCACGCCACGCCTGCGCGACCTTCATCTACATAGACCGCATCCCCAACCGACACCCAGGGGTGACATCAGACCGATCCCATTCCCCCTTTTGGCTTGGTCAACTTTCTTCCTTGCTGAGAGCTGGATGGAGTGTTGCAGGACCAGAGACAAATCATCTTGAATTATCTCCAACCCACAAATAGCCAAGGGCTGCTCACAGCCTTGTACTAACAGCCTTGTCGCTGTTTTGTGTACTGGCAGACCCCTATCATCTGCCAAGAGGAAGTCAGAGAAGCCAGGCAGCTAGAGAGCCAGCCCTAGAGCAGAGGTCTCCAGCTTCGCTGGAACCTGCCTGCCTCATGTCTCCACCACTACATTTTACAAGGCTCTTGATGTATGGTTTTCTCTGTTCTCTTCTACAGAAACACCATGAAATTGACACTAAGTCTGGACATGGTATTCGGGGTGACCCGAATCTGTGTTCCTAGTCCAGGGGATCCACTCTGCCCTCTCTCGGCCTCCTGCATGTGTGTCGTGCACACACGTACAATCAGGCATAAACATACATACATTAAATAAATAAGTACTCTTTTTTGTGTTGTGTATGGGGAGGAGGGGCAGATTGTGTGAGCCATGACTCACATGTGGAGGCCAGTGGACAGTTGTGGCAGTCAGATGTCTTTCTGCCATGTCTGCTCCATGGATCAAGCTCTTGGATGGTCAGGTCTGATGGCAAGTGTCCTTGCCCTTGCCTATAAGCCATCTCTATGTCCCTTTAAAACCTCTCCCTCTCTGTCCTTCTCTGCCTCTCTACATTCCCCCCACCAGACCTCACCCTTGCCCCAGACAGGGTCTGTCTACACAGTGATGGCAATAAGAGCTTTGTGCCACCGTGCCTGACCCCCTTAAAACCTCTTTAGCCCACGTGCAGACATAATACAGCAATTTAAGGTTTTCAGATGATCGTACCATTTATCACATCATACACGGCAATTTCCCTTCTACAATGTGTTTGGGTTAAGGCAACACCTCAGCCCCTGGCATCCATAGATACAAAAAGAGACCAAGTTCAAATGCAAAAGCAAAGAGTCTTTATTGTGACTTCGAACTTGGGTCCTCTGTCCATCCAGTGCAGAGGTGGAATAGGAGAGACCTCAAGCGGCAACGGGGCAAGGTATTTATTGTTTTTAGAGCAAGGGGGCTAGGGGTTTTGAAATCTCCAGTTACAGACCTAGGATTGGTGTCTACTTGGGCCAGGGGTGCTTGGCTTGAGCTGATTGGTCAGCTATGGCTGAAAGGAAATTGCCATTCTGTGGCGGTTGTTGCATTCTGTCTTTATCAGCTCCTGGAACTTCTTCATCTTAATTCTGATTGGCTTGTTACCAAATGGGAACATTCTGTGTTTCTGCCAGTGACTAGGGTTGAGGTCAGGGGCCTACATCCTGCTGGTCTCTTCTGCAGTCTGTCATGCCCACAGTCATGTTAAAGACTCAGAGTCCTTCACTAATAACTGATCAATGGTGGACCTGCATGATGTGTTTTATATACATGGGATAATTCCTATTCCTCATTAGTTCCCGTAATTGTATGAATAATGAATTCTGAATCATCAGGAATAAGTTCCATGGTTTTAGTATGTAAAACAAGTCTTTCTGCATACTGAGAGTCAGTAACTATATTAAGAGGTTGTGAAAACTTTAATAATACCACAAGAATGAATACACATACACACACACACACACACGAGCATATAATTCTGACTTTTGAATAAACTCATAAGGGCTTTGGTCCACTTTACTGAAATTTCCAGACTTATTTGCATTACTGTGGCATGTAGGGGCTCCAGATATCAATGCTCCCCATACAATGTGAGGAAGGGCTCAACTGATTCTCTTTATAAATTGAACTGTCTTGCTTTGTGGATATTTGTTGTTAATCTCTTCCATAAAAAATGCAAGCTCTTTGCCAATCAATGTTCTTTTTTTTTGCCCATAATTTGTCAATCTCATCCATTATTAAAAGATACTACTATTTCTGTTGGGTCTATTCCTGTTAATTGACAAAGTCTCAATTTTTCTTTCAGAATCAATTCAGAAACCTTGTCTACATAGGTCTTTCATTTTTTGTTTCTTTCTGTTTGTGAGGCTAAAATATCCATGCCAGAATGTTTTCTCTCCACATAAGAATTCCAGTAGGAGAATGGGGAAAAGGTAGAGGAACTAGGATACGGTCGAATTCTGGATCCAAACCATCCACATGTGCGTTTTGTAATTTTTTTCTCTACCAGAGCCAATTCTCTGTCAATTTCAGCTGATAATTTTCTTGGACTATTTAAGTCCTTGTCACTTTGTAAGGTTTGAAATAAATTACTTAGTTCTTGAGTTGTCAGTCCAGTTGTGGGCCACAGTCAGTTAATGTCTCCCAGGAAATTCCGAGAGTCATGGCTGAGTCCTCAGTCTTGTCCCACACATTCAAAGCTGCTGTGTGGCATAGGGCCAAGGTGCGGTCATCAAATGTAATGTCTTTCCAGAGCAGCATAATGGCCTCACCAAGGATATTGTCTGGGGAAATCTTATAATCTCTAACCCTAAACTGATGTTCAGTGGCCCGGGTTTCTTCTGAGGACCAGATTCCAATGCCGCTGTAACTATGTTTTGCCAGCCTTGTGGAATAATTCTGTTTCGAGTGGCCCCTGAATTTAACAACTGTTTCACAAAAAGGAGAATGTATACCATATAAAACTATTGCTTCCTTAAATCTCTTTAAACCTCACATTTCTATAGGCTCCCAGCTGACTTCTGGATAACCTTGGGTAGCTCCTCTCTGACCCGTTCAGCAGGCCACGTAATTCGTGGGCCTCGAGTTCAGGATCACCTGGGTAGGAAGGGAGGGAAAGAGAAAGAGAACCACGCGCGTATAAAGAATCGGCAGAGTCGGTCTGAGATGGGTCAAGGTTCCGTTTATTGCAGGCAGGGGTTTATTCTTTTTTTTTTTTTTTTTTTTTTTTTTTTTTTTTTTTTGGTTTTTCGAGACAGGGTTTCTCTGTGGCTTTGGAGCCTGTCCTGGAACTAGCTCTGTAGACCAGGCTGGCCTCGAACTCACAGAGATCCACCTGCCTCTGCCTCCCGAGTGCTGGGATTAAAGGCGTGCGCCACCATCGCCCGGCTAGGGGTTTATTCTTATAGAGTGGTTTTGATAGGGAGGGGTAGGGTTAGAGGGGAGCGGAAACTATCGCGCCCTAGGCCAGGGAGGAAGCAATATATCTCTAGAAACATCTAGTGGTTAGGTCGTGTCTTGGAACACCTTGGGATTAGGTCGTTCTGAGAACTGTATCACAGCTGTTTGTGCAGCAAGCTGTTCTTGCAGAGGGGATGAGGAAAATTGCCCAGTACTTTAGGTCGGGGGGCTTCTTGGTCCCCAACACCTCTCTGATTCCATTTGGTGATGGGTAGTTGGTTTTCCTCTTAACTGTTCTGTGTCTGAACACTTTTAGTATCAGTTTTAATAAAGTTTCTAAGGCTTGTATATTTTGAGTAGTAAGCTGTTCTGAGGTTTGCATATTATCAATCACCCATCTACTCTCTGAATCAGGAACTATTTCTAAAGCTTTCAGCTTGTCAGCCAAAATGGTATTGTTCTCCTTAGAAACCATTTGTAAGGCTTGTATATTACCAGTCACCTTCCTGTCCTCTACACTGGTAAATATTTCTCAACCCTCTATCTTGTCAGTTGAAACTGTAGTATTCTCTAAGAACCACTGAATAACTTGTATAACATCAGTAGTATTTTCTAAAGCCTGTATCTTCTCACTAATCTCTACATTTAGACCCATTTTTAAGGATAAGATATGAATTGCCAGACTGATCACAATTATGACTGAGGTAATATATATATA
>NC_022022.1:4554137-4565339 GCF_000317375.1 Microtus ochrogaster
TATATATATATATCCCAGCCAGGCTGTTTATCTCCTCAATTCACTTTTCTAGCATCCCGTCCATATTAGCAGTGAGCAGGGCCCTAATTCCCTGCATTGTGAGATTCCCAATCTCTGCCCTGGCAAAGGTTCTAAGATTGTCCTTTTGACTTTTTCCCCCAATAGTATAGTTTAGTTTACCGTTTAAAGGTTCCCAAGTGACTTACCAGGATTTCCGAGCCTCCTTTCACTGTGTGTGTAGTTGTAGTGATGATATTTGACCAGCGAGTGGAGTCAATGTTCGGACGCCTAGGTTGTGGGGAAAGTATTCAGATGTAGTGACAACGTTTGACCAGCAGGTGGAGCAGATGCGGCAGAGGGTCAGTAAACTGGGCTGAGGCTTCAGAGTGGCTGGACCAGCCCAGCCTTCGAAGGAGGAGAGGCTGTTGGGGGGGCGGGAGGCTTGCTGAGCGAGGTTCAAGGACCAGAACTTGTCACAGCGCTTGAGTGTCCGGAGCAGAACCGCCTCAGGACACCCCGTGGCTGCAAGTGCCCAGACGCCGGAGCAGGCCTGCTTAAAGAGCGGCGGAGCCGTCGGGTTGGGGGGAGGGGGAAGGGAGAAGGGGATGCGAGTGTGCACAGGGATCGCAAACCCCGGGGGTGGTTGGGGGGGGGGGCAGGGACGTGGGCTCGGCGGCAGAGCCACGCACTCTCTCCCCGGCACCTCTCCAAGGGCAACTGTTGTTGTAGGTCAACGAGGCCCCACTGTTAAAGCGCCAGATGATGAAGGAGGGCCAATGTATTACTTCATCGTTTATTATCAAGCAAAATCCGTGCACACTAATCACAAGAAAGAATGGGGAATCCGAAAAGAGTCGCCAGCCACCGCGGCTCTCTTCCTCCTTCCAAAAGGGCCGCCCTAGCCTCCGCTCCGCCTTATCTTTGAGTCACGTGCTTCCCCATCAAACCTCCTTTCTTTGGACCACGCCGCTCCTTCCCACTGACTAGTGGACCCGGGACAGAATTCGCCGAACACTGGCCTGCGTGAACAGACTAGGCTTTTGTTTCCAACCCTCATAGTGCACACAGCCACTGGAGGAGACACGAGGATGAGGTCTCTCTACCTCCGTATACACACGGAGTCCATCATGAGGGCCTCTGGCAGCTAAAAGTTAAGGGAATGTAAGCAACACCCCCCCCCACACACACACACCAAAAAAAAAAACCAGGTCTGCTTTTCTACAATGGAACCCTCGTAGGGCTAAAAGCCCACCCTGGCTTTTTTTCCTTTTGAAGCCACGTGGTGAGTGGAGCGTCCTTCCGGGCGCGCCGCGTGGGTTTTTCATTGGGTGCTAGGCGTGCTCTGGCAAAGGCGAACAAGTTCCAGGACTCGTGGCCGGGACACTGGCACGCCAGCCTGCGGGTGCAAAGGCTGTGAGGACAAGAGCTGGGAGGGCAGGGACCAGTAGAGGGCAGGCGACTTTGGAGGCTAAAAACCTGGAACCCGGTACTGGGAGGTCTGTGGCTCCGAGCTGACTTAAACCGGATTACTATGCAAACTTGAGAAACTCGCCTCGGTTGTAGTGTTTTATTTTAGGAGGGCTAGGAGTCGGAGAGACCACGAAAACGAGGGTGCAGCCCCAAGCTCAAAAGCACGTTTTAAGATTAGGAAATGAATTTACACCCAAATACCTACATGTCTCTGTGGCGCAATCGGTTAGCGCGTTCGGCTGTTAACCGAAAGGTTGGTGGTTCGAGCCCACCCAGGGACGGTTGCCTTTTGCCTACTTGGAATCCTCCTTCCAACCATTTATAATCAATTTAGATTTATCAAACACACTCATCTTGAGTCCTGAGATATTGTGGCAGAAGTATGAAGCGATGTAAGGACTAAGATCTACTCGCGTCTTGGGCCCGTAAGGCTCCAGTGCCACTTGTTTCTCTGCTTTAGAATTCACGCACGTGCTCTAAGCCTTCAGGTCCTCCGTCAAGTCCGCTCTCATTTCCCTCAGGATACGACTTTGAACAAATTAATCACCTTCCCCAACTGTAGGAAAGGGTTAATAGGAATACTTCCTTTACAGATCCATCCAATATTTGATGGGAAAAGCTTGAAAAACATTTGAGCACATAAATCAGCGTTTATTAAATATTGCCCACAAGAGTTATTTCAGCGGCAGCATTATTTTCATTATTTACCTCAGTATTATTCCCTTCTCTCTCTTGCTCGCTCTCTTTTTAAGGGGTTGTTCGGGGGGGATTAAACTTGTTCACTTATCTTTTTTTATTTTCTTTTTTGAGGTGGGGTTTTCACTTTTTATTTTAAGACAGAGCTTTACTCATTGCTAAGCCTGCCCTTAATGTGTAGACCAGCAAGGCCCTGATTGTGACCCTTTTACTGGCAACCCTCACATATGTTAAAGGCCTTGCTATGTTTCTCTCTAGTCGTTGAAAAAGACAGAAAATGGGGGAAAGGGAACACTTCTGCACTGCCGGTGGGAATGCAAGCTGGTACAACCCCTTTGGATGTCAGTGTGGCGATTTCTCAGAAAATTAGGAAGCAACCTTCCTCAAGACCCAGTAATTCCACTTTTGGGTATATCCAAAGGATGTTCAATTGTGCCACAAGGACATGTGCTCAACTATGTTCATAGCAGCTTTGTTTGTCAAGCCAGAACCTGGAAACAATCTAGATTCCCCTTGACCGAAGAATGGATGAGGAAAATGTGGTACATTTACATAGTGGAGTACTACACAATAGAAAAAATAATGACATCTTGAATTTTGCAGGAAAATGGAAGGAGCTAGAAAACATCATATTGAGTGAGGTAACCCAGACACAAAAAGACAATTATCACATGTACTCACTCGTAGGTGGTTTTTAAACATAAAGAAAACAAAGAAAGCCAGCCTACAAATCACAATCCAAGAGAATTTAGACAACAATACGGACACTAAGAGAGACTTACATAGATCTAATCTACATGGGAAGTAGAAAGTATAAAAAGACAAGATCTCCTGAGTAAATTGGAAGCATGGGGACCTTGGGGGAGGATTGAAGTGGGAGGGGAGAGGCAGGGAGGAGAGAAGAGAAAAATGTAGAGCTCAATAAATATCAATTAAAAATGTATATTAAAAAAAGAAAAAAATACAGAAAAACGCCAGCAAAATGCCTTTGGCTGCTGCCAGGTTAGAGGTGGTCTGGCTACAACACCTCAGCCAGGCTGTTCTGTTAAAAATAAAAACTCTGCTGGGTATGAGAACACACACCTAACATAATCCCAGCACTCGGGAGGCAGAGGCAGGAGGGTGTCTGTGATTTCCAGGCCAGCCTGGGCTACATCGTCTGTCTCCAAGGGGAAGGAAAGAAAAATCAGCAGTTGAGAGGCTGAGGCTAGAGGACCAGGGCCAGACAGGGGCTACATAGCACGACCCCGACTGCGCACGCATCCCCACCCCTTCCGCTGAGCACTGTCCCAGCCGCACGTGTGACAAGTGCCACCCCTTTGTCAACTCCAATAGTGACTCCGGTTCTTGACCAAGTTTCCTTTTTAACCTTGCTCTATCTCGCCGTCTAGATAAAAACTGTTAAAATTTCCAACTGGGGAGGCTGACACAGAGGCACTGGATCTCCAAGGCTAGACAGGTCCACCCTGGGCAAATCAGTAGCACTTTTGTCCCACCGCTGCCCGGCTTGTCTCAAAAAGTAAAAAGCGTTCATCACTGAAGTCAAGGCAAAAAAAAAAAAAAAGCATTTGGTGGGGTTGAGGACTTAGCTTGGTGGGAGAGCAGTTTACCCAATCAACTTGGAAGCTCTGGGGTCTCCAATGCCCCCAAAAAGGATCAAACAAAGTAAAACAAAACAAAACCTCAAGAGTAGTGTTTGCTCAGGAAGAGAAAAAGACAGAAAAGCAACGCTATGGTGCGTTAGATCCGCTCCTACAGTTTCTTCAAGCTGCTCGCTCTTTGGTTCTAGTGAACCAAGATTTTTAGAATTTATAGAAAAAAAATAGAGGTGAAGCGCCCAACGTGGGGCTCGAACCCACGACCCTGAGATTAAGAGTCTCATGCTCTACCGACTGAGCTAGCCGGGCGTTAAGAGTTCAGACGACCTTGGGCCTATATAATCGATCTACACAATGTCGCAATCATTCTGTTTGTTTTTATTTGGCGGTAACAAACTTCTAGAATCTATGATTTGGTGTCTATATTAATAGTTTTTGTCTGAAACTCTACTTCTGAGGAACCTGAAGTTCAGAGAGTGGACCGCATAGAGCCAGGCGGGCCTGTCTCCTCCGATTCCTTCTGAATGGAGTCACCTGGGAGCTGAGTGTCTTGGGAGCGTGGGGCTGAAGACCAGCCGACCGAGCGCGGGGACAGGGTAGTGGGCAGGGGGCGCGCGGAGACTCGTATTCGGGGAGCCTGTGCTTCCGCTCTGGTGTCTCATTGCGGCTTACTGCGAAAATAGGTCCTAGTCACTCATCTTCCGTGGAAGTTTCTTTTTAAACACCAAGATTGTGCTGCCCGAGAAACAAGGCCCAGGCCATCTGGTGTAAAATTCACCGAGATACACTCGTGTAGCATTCCGGTGCAGTATTTGCTGCAAAAGCAGGCACGCGGCTCCCCGCGTTTGGTTTTCCGCCCGGTAGAAGAGGGGCCAACATTCGGGGTCTCGGGAAACTTGACCGGTCTGCTGGGGAAGGCGGAGCTCCTCTTTAGCTCTGGTTCTTCCCAGGAGTTTAGGTTGCTCTTGTTGGATAAGCCGTGTGGAATTATTTTAGTGACTCAGTGTTTCCGCAAAGGCAAAATAAGAATTTAAATCGTCAACAAAATAGCTGCCAAGGAACGATGCTACTATCTGCCGTGACTCGGATTCGAACCGAGGTTGCTGCGGCCACAACGCAGAGTACTAACCACTATACGATCACGGCGCGCCACCGGACGAGCAGCGGGTTGCGGCGTCGATATAATGCCCTTTGAATAAGAGTAGCTGCCGGTGAGGTCCTATTTACTGTAGTCTACGTGGCTGTAGGGTCAAATGTCTGACTTTGCAACCCTGAAACCCTGACCGTTTACAGGTTGCTGGCGCAGCCGTCAATTCCTCAACTCCCAGCCCGCCCTCCCCCCGAGATAAGAAACTGGCAACTGCAGCACCGACCCACTTCTGTGAATCCTCTCCAAAGAAGCAAGCCATCTTGCAGGCAGCCCCCAAACGATATTCCTATTCATACTTCAGCCTGTGCTTTGGAATCGAGTGTTTTGTTACCAGAATGGTGCAACAGGAAAAGGAGCAGAGCTGGCTAGCTGAAGAAAAAGTGAAGGGGCCCTAATCCGGGGAGGTGTTTTTTGACTCCAATCACCAAGGCGCCACGCGTTCCCTCCCGAACCGGAGGCATAGGCGCCTCTGAAGTCTCAAAAGAGAGCAGCCTCCATTTCAGACACTTCCCTAAAGAGGATAATAGTATATTAAAAATAGTAAAACGGATAATAGTTTATGTCTGCGACGCCAGACTGCTGCACCAAGCAGACCTAGAAGGCTTGTAGGGAAGGCCACTTTGTCTCCAAACGGACTTGGTGAACAAGCTCCGAAGGATCAACACAAAAATGAAGGATGCGTTGTCTACAAAATGGACTTGGTGAACAAACTCGGGGGGGTTGGAAAACCAAGAATTAACACAAAAAGCAATGGTTGCGTTGGCCGGGAATCGAACCCGGGTCAACTGCTTGGAAGGCAGCTATGCTCACCACTATACCACCAACGCCCGCTGATAGTTGTCCTAGAATATTTTTCATATGAAGAATACAATAACAAATTCTTTTCCAGTACATTTCTTGACACTGAAGAAATTAAGACAAAAGAAAAAAAGAGAAAGAAACTGTGAAACTCTAGGATTCGTCCTGTTAAACTTACTGTGGTGGCCCTTGATCTCCAGGTTTAAAGAAAATCAGTTCCTTTTAACCGTTTGAAGGTAGCCTCTGGAATCGAATGATTCAGGAAAGGCTCTGCTGTGGGTTGTTTGTGGGAGACTTTAGACGGATGCAGAAAAGGTTGCGCTGAGACCTGTGCTTAGCTCTTTAGAAACGTGTTGCCGATCTGCTCACTATTTAGCGAGTCAAACAGCCGCAATTCACAGCCGCTTTCTCTTTACAAAAGTACAGAACGTCATTATGGCCTTGGGAGGCAGATATGCAAATTGGAGGCCAACCTGGTCTACAAAGAGACCCAAGTCAGCCAGAATTGAAAAAGAATTGTCACGCGGAAGAGACAAGGCGCAGAGGGGATTGCCTCTATTCGTGCAAGAGCACAAATAAAGCGTCTCCATTGTTGAGAACAGCACTGATCACCTCAGTAGACACGGAGGGGATGTAACACGGAAGTCCGGTTGTTGTCAGTTGTGCGTTTTCGCAAATTTGAATCCTAAATTATGTAAAACATTCTTTTGAAAAATTAAGTAGACGAATTTACCAAAGAATACTTTTGTCTACTGGAAAATGTTATAATTTTTTTTAGACCATCCAATATTAAAACTATTATAGAGTGACTTCTCTTTCCATTTTCATGTTTCAAGAGATTTTGTACTTTAGAACAGAAAAAACATTTTCCCTGACCGGGAATCGAACCCGGGCCGCGGCGGTGAGAGCGCCGAATCCTAACCACTAGACCACCAGGGAAGCTGACTCTAGCCTTCCGTTAAAATCATATGACTCAGGCGGATCTCTGTGAGTTCTAGACCAACCTGGTCTACAAGAGCTAGTTCCAGGACAGGCTCCAAAGAAACCCTGTCTCGAAAAACTAAAAAAAAAAAAATATGACTCCAAGTAACTGTGAGCTTCTGCGTTTCCATTGTTCACCTGAAGTTTTGAGATTCTGTATATGACCCTATGCTTATCGAAACAATTTTCCCACACGTTTCTTCAAAACAGAAAACAGCGAAAGCGTTCTCCAGCCTGGCTCTCAAACCCTGGAGAGGATTACGAACACGTGATCGCAGTCCCACCAACAAAAAGAAGACAAACTTCTGCAGACAGCTCCCCCCTCAACAGTCAAATCGCCTGGACTCCTGGACTTGGCCAAAAGAACCTAGAGTTTTCCCTAGAGGATATAAAGAACATCGAGGGAGAAACGCTAAAACATTTGGTCTCCAGAATAGCAGCACTGGCTGCAGCTCCTATCACAGGTGGTACCGAGGCTGGGGAAATCCACCTGTTTGTTGATGAGCAGAAGCGCCTCAGTTTAACTCGCTGCTGCGTCTCCCAGTTGAAAAAACAACAACAAAAATAAAGAGCTTAATCTGAAAGAGTCGAGAGGAAAAAAATTGGCAAGCATTCCCAGGTGAACCTTTCAAAGTTCCCTATCCCCACCACCACCACCACCACCACCACCACAAGGTATTGCACTGAAGCTGGAGGAAGAGAGACAGAGAGAAAGGAAACAGGGCAAAATGTCGCCAACCAAGGCAACAAATAGAACGGTATAACCATTTTTCTGTAGGTCTGAAACAGTTTAAAACAAACAGTTGAGAAAAAAATCCAAAAAAGAAGCAATCAAAAGGCGCTCCTCTGGCCTTGTCTTCTGTTTGTCTGGTTTGTGTGTGTGTGTGTGTGTGTGTGTGTGTGTGTGTGTGTGTGTGTACGTACTAACCGTGAAGTGATTAACTGTACACATCTGTTCAACTAAAACAGTTTAAAAGCACCTCCCTACACTTGGATGATTTCTCTGCCTTCTGGTCAAAGCCTTACCCTGAGTGAGAAGAGACGTCACTTTTGATAATGGATTATAAAGACAAAAAGAATTTTAAAGAAGAGTTATTAATGATGTGTTCGTTATCAACAGGGTCTAACAGGAGGGGGGAGGGTAGGATATGGGAGTGTTTGACGAAAGAGTGTCTTTTGGTTGTTTTGCTCTGTTTTTAATAAGTATTACTCTTCCTTCACCCACTCTCTGCCTCCCTGTACTTCGAGACTCAGCTCAAGCACAGTTTCTGCAGCAGCCTTCACTCCTGCTTTCACAGATACTGACAGGCACCCTATGACAGGCGACACTGTGAGTCCCTGTCTAGTAGGCTCTGCAGTGAGGTCTAAGAAACCCGCGTTCCCTGCCTCCTGCCTGGGATCCCCGGTCGCCCATTCTTGCAGTACGACCTCCCCTAACCTCAGAGAGCTATTACACCGAGACCACTGGGCTGAGTCCCTTCAGAGACCCTGCCATGATGTCTGTCTGGTGTTGGGGCCTGAACTCAACTCGGAAGCTAGGACATGCTGCTGCGTCTCTATTGGTTCGTGGCATTAAAAAAAAAAAAAAAAAAAACTTTTCATAAACTCCTTTGTCTCTCAGAAATCTGTCTATTGAACTCCTCCCATCCCAGACTTAGTAGGTATCCAAATGTTGGACATTTATTGTCACAAAAACTCAGGACCCTGTCCCGTCATGGGTGAGTCTAACAGGGCTCGCTCTTGACTTCGGTAGTTTTCATTGGATATCGGTGACTGAGTATCAGACAAAACTCCCGGGGAACTGGCAAAAGGAAACAAATATATTTCTGCGCACCTGCAGCTGTTTCCTCTGGATTGCAACATTTCCTGCTGCAGAGAAGGCCCAAGGAGCTCACAAGCCCGCCTCCACACCCCCCCCCCCACGGAGGTTCTAGACTTAGTAAATACTCACTAGCGAGAAAACCCTTAGTGGAACTGCCTGCAGGCTGCACAGCGACTCCAGCGACCGTCACTCCGGCAGGCCTCTTCAATGAGGCCCAAGAAGCCCGCGTTCCAATAAGTAACTCAAACTCTCAGCAAAATAGACTTGGGTGGAATTGTTTCTTTGGTTTATCCCCAGACCCTTACCTGGAGTGAACGAACACGTTCAGTGTCCTCAAGAAGCCAGACAACACTCACAAGAAATCAGAAAGTCTAAAGAAATAACCTCTCAGAGGGTAAAGATGATCAAAACATATTATATGAAAAAAATTAAATATAAACACAAACAAAAAAGAGCGCATGCTGTTTTTCAAAAATGATCAGCCTGCTTTGTTCCATCAACAGAGCCTTTTCATCGATTATCCTACCACCTGCTGGTGATTTTTGGCAACACAGGAGCCCCTAGGAAAGTGTTTGCGCTCTGGGATTCAAATTTGCCACCTGTTAGAAAATGAGTCTGGGGTCTCAAGGAAAGGATCGCACAATCCAAGTATTTCGGCAAGACAAATAGCTTTCCTTCAGTGGAATGTGCCAAGAGAGAGGCAGCCTCGAAAGGCAGAAAACTTTCAAATGATAATGGCTCTGCTCCAGCCAACACCACAGAAATAAACTGTGCCTCCTGAGGCTGAAATGGGTGCTCACGGTTCTGCCCTCAACAGGTCTCCTGTTGAGATAACAGAGAAAACTTCATCAAAATTCAGTGATAACAAAACCATTTCAGTGGGCAGGTGGTGTCACATGCTTTTAGTCCCAGCACTCAGGAGGCAGAGGCAGGTGAGTCTGAGGCCAGCTTGGACAGGGTCACACAGAAAAACCGTCTCAAAAAAAAAAAAAAAAAAAAGGAAGGAAGAAAAGATAAGACCAAGGCGGGGAGAGAGAAAAGAGTAAGCTGAGAAAAAGCACAGAGAAAAGACCCTATGTGAAGCAGAGAGGATCCTTGGAAAGCCGAAAAATCCAGTTTCTTGAGTCAGTTTCTTCTCGAGGCCTGGAAGAAGTCTTCTTCCCCTACTTTAGGGCCGGGCCGGTCACTTTGAAGACAGATAGGATGGTTGGGTGGCCCAGAACTGGTGTGTGAGTGACTTGTTTGGATCCAACCTCCAACTTGTTGAGCCCGTCCATCAGCAGGGGACCACATGGTGGGTGACAAAATTGTCTCAGTCAGTTTTTGCCTCAAGTCAGGAGGTTGAGGAAGAAAATTCATCATCTTTATTACTTATTACTTGCTAATTTGCCATCATTATTACATATTCCTTATATTTATATACATATAATTATAAATAAATAAACCACATTTAGGACAGCATTTACACCTGTCTTAGTTGGCATTCTGTTGCTGTGAAGAGACATCATGACCACGGAAACTCTTGTAAAGAAAAACATTGAACTGGGCCTGGCTTGAGTTCTGAAACTTCAAAGCCCACTCCCAGTGACACAATTTCTCCAACAAGGCCATACCTACTCTAACAAGGTCACATGTCGTAATCCTTTCAAACAATGCCACTCCCTGTGAACACAGGAGGGTCATTTTCATTCAGTTCACCGCAACACCAACCAGGTGTAGATGGCTATAAATTACTAATAATTAATTATTAACATTAATAATTATTAATGTTAATAATTTATAAATTATTTAAAAATGGGAAACAGTAAGTGTTGATGAGGGGAAGCAATTGGCTCCTTGGGGCTACTGATAAAAGTATTAAATGCTGCAGCCTCTGTGGGAGAGTTTGGCAGCTCCTTCATGGGGCAAATATAGAACATGACTCAGTAATTCCACTCCTAGGAATAAACCCCAACGAAATAAAAGTAAATAAATATTTGTATGTGGTGCTCCCTGGAGCACTGTTAGATACAGATACCTCTAGGTCTCTGGAAATGTAGACACAGTCCAAATGTAGTCAGCAAATGAAGACATCAAGTGGCACCTGGGGGATCTGCTGATGGGACTCGGTGGTCGAGTGCTTGCTCAGCAGATCGAAGTCATGAATTTGAAAAGAAAACTCTCTCCAAGGGAAAGAGAACTGTATTATTCTAGGCTTCAGGAAGCAAACCCTCAGCCTTTAGTGATATACGAACACATTACTCACCCATAAAATGGTTGTGCTGCGGCCAGTGCAGCCTGGATAGCGAAGACTGGCGGGGGGAGGGGGGCGCCGGGACTGAGACACGGAGGCTTCTTTTCAGGTGGAAGAACAGCAACCTTTATTTTTCCCAGCAACCTTTTATACCTTCTACTCCTTCTGTGGAGACCCACCAACCATAAAGAACACAAATATCCTTGTGAATTACAGACCCTGTGGGTCAGTGGGAATGAGGGCAGCTGGATTACAACAGGTTGGAGCTCAAAAGCTTCACCCTAGAGCTGGACTTGGTGACTCCTGCCTGAAATCCCAGTGTAGTAATAAGAGCGGAGGTGTTGCGTCCCCAGCACCCTGGCTGCCTGGCTAGCTTATGCCCCGAAATAACAACACACAAATTGTATTCATTTAAACACTGCTTGGCCCTTTAGCTCTAGCCCTTACTGGCTAA
>NC_022022.1:4566394-4574583 GCF_000317375.1 Microtus ochrogaster
GGAGGCAGAGGCAGGCGGATCTCTGTGAGTTCGAGACCAGCCTGGTCTACAGAGCTAGTCCCAGGACAGGCTCCAAAGCCACAGAGAAACTCTGTCTCGAAAAACCAAAATAAATAAATAAATAAATAAATAAATAAATAAATAAATAGAAGCATCCAACATCTGCTTGCCATCCCCGTTTGCGCTATCCTATAGTCCTGCACAGGGACGTTAATCTTGCCTTTTCCTAATCACCCATAGTACTTCCTGCCTACCTATTCCCGTGTGCACAATCCTCTTGGGCCAGCGGTCCAATCACAGAGATGATGTTTAGTCTTTGAATTTGTCTCCTCTCCGGAGACTCTGGTGTAGCTGGGTGTGGGGTGTGTCTGAGTGTCGGCACCTACAAAGCTTCCTGGCTTCCTGCTGTGCACTCCCAGCTATTTCAGGCCCAGCAGGGCATGTATCCCAGGGACACTGGATTACTTTTCTCTTACGTTCAGCTGTTACTCTTAATTTGAGCAGATTTTTGTCTCCGTGGAAACATTGCACTAGCCTTAACGGTTACATATTTCTCGCTACTTTTATGTGCTTAGCCAATATTTGACGACTTCATCTAGGCTGATTAGCTCAGAAACTTCCTGTGTTGTGTCAAGATTCGAGTTTCATTTAGGATAATTAATGCAAGCCAGATCTAAGGTGGACTGGGGAAGGAAATAAAATCTAACATTTAATGAGAAGACACTAAATAACAGTAGTGGCTAAAGCCCAGGCCTAGTGGCATTGTTACCTGATAACAGTAAGTGCTTGGGGATGGGAAACAGCAAAAGCCCAAGACTTTAGTTATCAACCCTGGGGCCAGTCTGACTTGGTTATTTTACCTACAGCATTATAGAAATATATGTCAAGGGCCGGCGGGATGACTCAGTTGGGTGAAGGTACTTTCAAGTCAGGCCAAGCCTTACAGCCTCTGTTTGTTCCTCTGGATCCACGTAGTGCAAGGAGAGAACCAACTTCTAACATTTGTTCTCTCTCTCTCTCTCTCTCTCTCCCTCTCTCTCTCTCTCTCTCTCTCACACACACACACACACACAAAATAAATAAATAGTCAATTAATTAAAACTATTTAAGTTGGGTGTGACACACCTTTAATCCCAGCACTCAGAAGGCAGAGGCAGGTGGATCTCTGAGTTCAAGGACTGTCACGAAAAATTGAGAGAGATTCAGGCCAATCAAGGCTACATAGTGAGACCCTGTTTTTAATAGAAAATACTTTAAAAATATATATCAAGAGCCCTTCAGCATAATCTGGGGATATAGTTCAGTGGTGGAATGCTTGCCTAGCGTATGTGAGGTCTTATTTGATCCCTAACTATAGAGGGCAAAAGTCCTTGTGCCCACAGAGAAGCAGTGAAGAAGCCAGGAGTGTCAGACTTGAAGGAATCCTTCAGAGGAAGGGGAGGTTCAACCTGTCTTCCTCCTGGGATGCTGGGAATGGATGTAGTTTTCGAATCTGGTGATCCTTGGCAGTCTGATAAGCCAGGCTCCTCCCGTATCTCCCAAAAGTTATGTTTTATTTATCTCTTACCCTTTCTCAGGCTCCCAGAGGTGCCAGGGCCCTTGCAAAGGCCTCTGGCAATAGAAAGACAGATGGACTGGTGGAAGCCCTCCCCACCACCCACGTTATTTGTAGATGACTAGCTGCTGCGCTGAGGCAAGTCTGTTTGATTGTTGTTTTGTTTTTTTAACCTATAGAAGACATCAAGTAATAACAAAACTCAAAAATAAATCTAAGCTAATAAAAATAGCTTAAGGCTGTGTGTGTGGGCCAAAGGTGATCCTTGCCTTGTCAGGAAATTTGAGGTCAACCTGAACCGCAGGAGATTGCTTTAGAAAAAAAAAGTGTAACTGAGTATCTAAATAGTTACAACAGAAGGGGGAAGAAGGGAAGTTCTATGTTTCTTTTCTTGTTTGTTTTGAGACAAGATCTTAGTGCTTAGACCAGACAGGCAGGGAACTCACAGTATGGGTTAAAGATGTATGCCACCACACTTGGGAGTTCTCATTTCTAAAAACTAGATGTATTTATTTTAAGTATGTAAATGCTTTGTATGCACGCATGCCTGAGGCCCGTGGAGGTCAGAAGAGACCATCAGATCCCCTGAAACAGGAGTTTGGAATTGTGCTGAGTCACCATGTGGGTACTAGGAATTGAGTCGCGGGTTCTCTCCAAATATATAAATGTATATTTGCTTTTTTATATATAAGTATCAAGCTATCAAAAGGCAAAGCTATTATATAGGGAATTTGTCAAGTAGGTCCTTATAACAAAGAGGCCCCACTTCTAGGTTCATCCAAAATGAGCTTTAAAAATTTTATTTTTCAAAACTAAAAAAAAAAAAAAAAAAAAAAATTTATTTTTCCCATGTCACCCCCCTTTCTTTAAAATTTTACTAAATTTTAAGCTGGGCGATGGTGGCGCACGCCTTTAATCCCAGCACTCGGGAGGCAGAGGCAGGCGGATCTCTGTGAGTTTGAGACCAGCCTGGTCTACAAGAGCTAGTTCCAGGACAGGCTCCAAAGCCACAGAGAAACCCTGTCTTGAAAAACCAAAAAGAAATAAAATAAAATTTTACTAAATTTTAAATGTGTTATATTTAATATTTTTTTAAATTTTTTACTTATTTTGAGACAGGGTGTCACTTATAGCCCAGACTGGTTCCCAGTCCACAGTGATTCCCCCCACCCCAGCCTCCTGAACGCTAGGATTTGTTTCTATCATTTGACACAAAGTAAATGAAGCATCAGGTAGACTTTCCTGTTTACGCAAGAAGTGAGAGGCTCAGGAAAATAAACCACGGGTGGCCTCAGGACTCTGTTTAGCTCTCTGACTACGCATGTGCTGAAGGTTGTTGTGCCTGAGTCCTGGATCCCCAAGAAGGGGATCCCAGTGGAGCCACACTTCCACTTCCGAGTGCAAAAACAAGGTTTCGTTTACATACCAGCTAGCACGGGTCTGGTCTGACACGGCAGATGGAGGGAGAAGTACCCCGTCTACTATTGTAAGGGGTTTATAAAGACAAAAACCACAAAACAGCCACAAGGTTACAGTCTCAAAATACAAAATTACTTATCCTATATCACAATGAGCTAAAGATTAGGATCTCTGTGAGTTCGAGGCCAGCCTGGTCTACAAGAGCTAGTTCCGGGACAGGCTGTTACACAGAGAAACCCTGTCTCGAAAAAAAAACAAAAACAAACAGAAAGACCTGTGGTCAGGTTTGTCTCCGGCACTCAGTTTATTTCACAATCTTTCCTCGCTGAAGAGTTTTACTGATTAAAAAACAGACATTAGCTAGTGTTAAAAGTGGTAAAAAAAAAAAAAAAAAAAAACTATTCTTACAATGTTTATACATAGTAAGTTCTGTGGCATTTTCCTGTAAACTGTGTCTCATGACAACCCCACCATTTCCAGGACACAGTCAGTGGACTCCACTTCCTTCCCCCTCCAAAGCCTTGTTTTTAGACCATGGTAATATTTTGAATTTTAGTTTTCACTTTTCTATCTTGTTCTTTCTGATATTTTAATTTTTTAATTTAATTCTTTGTGAAGTTAACACATTGCATTTCGATCATTTTCACTACCTCCCCAATTTTGTATTAATTTAAAACTTGTTTTATTTTCTTTCCTCTTTTAACCAAAAAACTACATTTTCCTATTAATTATTTTGATAATCATTAAGGCATAAAAATAAGCTAGGCATGGTGGCGCGCACCTTTAATTCCAGCAAGTTTGAGGTTTGCCAGGGCAACACAGAGACCCTGTCTCAAAATCAAACAAAAAACGAAAAATAAAATTAAGCAATTTGGACTATTTCTTTGGTTTTTCAAGATAAGGTTTCTCTGTAGTCCCAGCTGATCCTGGAACTAAGTTTGTAGACCAGGCTGGCCTTGAACTCAGAGAGCCGTCTGCCTCTGCCTTCTGAGTGCTGAGGTTAAAAACGTGAACTACCAGCTACTGGATTTTTTTTTCAAGACAGGGTTTTCATGTGTAGCCTTGGCTGTCCTGGAACTCATTCTGTAGAGCAGGCTGGCCTCAACCTCAGAGATCAGCCTGCTTCTGCTGCCCAAGTGCTGGGATTGAAGGCCCGCGCCACTTCTGCTGTGATGGACTTACTCTTCTTAAGCAGTGACTTACTCACTGTCCTATCACTGTGAAAAGACTCCGTGACCAAGGCAACTCATCAAAGAAAGCATTTAACTGAGGGCTTGCTTACCATCTCAGAGTCCTCCGTCATCTTCAGGGTGGGGAGTGAGGCGGCAGGCAGACATGCGCACAAGAAGACGCTGCGAGTACTGCATCCTGACCCACAGGCAGGAGACAGACTCGGGCCCTGGCTTGGGCTTTCCCAGAGACACACTTCCTCCAACAAAGCCACAACTGTGCCACACCTCCTAGCCCTTCCCAAACAGTATACCAGCTGATGATTAAGCATTCAAATAGATGAGCCTATGGGGGTTATTATTCCACCACAAGCAATTGGAGAATCTCAGAGAGTTCTAATGACAATTCTTACTATGTCCTCTGTTATGCTTCATTTTATTTCCATAGCTAGGATTGGTTTGGGGAGAGGAAGGTTAAGACAGGGTCTATGTAACACAGGCTAGCCTCAAACTCTCACTATTCCCTCCTCAGCCTCTAGAATATTTCTATGGAATTTCCAGGGGTGGGGACTTCAACCTGAAACACCATGCCTTATCCAAGTAAGTTTCTTTTCTTTTCATGTGTATGAGTGTTCTGCCTGCATGTGTATTCATCTATGTACCATCTACATGCAGTGGCTTCAGATCAGAGGAGGGTGTGGGGTCTCCTAGGACCAGGGTTACAGACAGTTGTGAATTACCACGTGAGTTCTGGAAATCAGATCTTGGATCTCTGGAAGAGTAGCCAATACTCTTAACCACTGAGCCATCTCTCCAGCCCCAAAGTAGCTATTTTTAACAATATAGTAAAGATGTGGGTTTGCCAGAAATCTCTTTGTGTGTTGACTGCTCCATCTTTCTTCTGAATCCATCTTTCTGTGCCCCAAACATTCTTTTTCAGCAAATCCTTTGACTGTCGTTTTCACAGAGATTTGTTGAGGTCAAATTTAAGTTTCAGTTTCTTTAAACACCCTCACCTGTTCAACCGCTCTGTGTGTGTGTGCGCGCGCGTGTGTGTTTTGTTTTTATTTGTTTGTTTTTCCAGTGGCTCAAACATCAGGCCCCAGGCATGCTAGGCCAGTGCCATCCCCAGTACTTTGATGTCCCCTCCAGTCCAATGCTTCCTTCTCCGATTTTGTTTCAATCTACTGTTGAACGAGGTCGTTTGTCCTGTAGGATACCTTTGCAGTCTGAATTTGCACCTCAGAGGTCCATATGATGTTTCCCAAGATTCCTGTAAATTAGTAAATGGTTCTAGACCAGGGATTGATCAAAATCAGATTGAAATGTTTTTGTTTGCTTGTTGGAAACTGTGGGGCCTAGCTTTGGACCAGTATACGTGATCGTCCAACGGGTCTCCAGATGAGGCAAAGCCCACAGAGACAGTCTCGCTCAACAAGGACCAGCGGACATGGGGACAGCGCAGAAGACCTGCTGGGACTGCTCAGCCTGCTCGCTCTCTTCTCCGTCGTGATTCTCTTGGCAGTTTCAGTCACACACGGGACAGATGTAATCGTTTTTTAAAGATTTATTTATTTTTTTATTTATTATGTATACAGTGTTCTGCCTGCATGAATGCCTGCAGGCCAGAAGAGGGCACCAGATCTCCTTACAGATGGTTATGAGCCACCATCTATGTGGCTGTTGGGAACTGAACTCAGGGCAAGCAGTCAGTCCTCTTAAGTGCTGAGCCATCTCTCCAGACCCCTGAAAATCCCATTTTTTTTTCTTGACTATTTTCCCCTAAAATTCCTCGGGAGCTGATTCTTCCTAGGTTTATTGTCTGGAGATGTCAGCTGTCACTCCAGACTTCAGGAGCTGGTCTAATTCAGGGCTGACGGGATTGGAGGCAGATCACCCCTATTTCTTTTCTTTTTTTTTAAATACCTTATATATTTATTATGTATACAATATTCTGTCTGTGTGTCTGCCTGCAGGCCAGAAGAGGGCATCAGATCTCATTTCAGATGGTTGTGAGCCGCCATGTGGTTGCTGGGAATTGAACTCAGGACCTTTGGAAGAGCAAGCAATGCTCTTAACCACTGAGCCATCTCTCCAGCCCAGATCACCCATATTTCTGTAAATGTGTTTTGAACGCGGTTGTTGGTCTTGAAAATGTGTGCCTACGTTTACCACCTTTCAGTTTTGTAAAGACAAAATATACCTGGCTCGATATTTGGCCAAACTAGCAAAATGATAAAGTGTTTTTGGTTTAAAGATGTTTTGATGTAAGTTGGGAGGAAACATATTTGACCTACTTGCTTTGGCCAAAGGTTAATGTTGGAGGATGGGAAAAACTTGTTTGGTTTTTTTTTTTTTTTTTCTTTTTCGAGACAGGGTTTCTCTGTGGCTTTGGAGCCTGTCCTGGAACTAGCTCTGTAGACCAGGCTGGTCTCGAACTCACAGAGATCCACCTGCCTCTGCCTCCCGAGTGCTGGGATTAAAGGCGTGCGCCACCATCGCCCGGCTTGTTTGTTAATATGAAAAAACATGTTTGCTTTGATGTATAAGTAAATACGGCTGGAGCTATTCAGGAGGTGGGCACTTGTGTGAAACTCATCTTGTGGTTGAACAATTCATTTCTTTATATTAATGTCCTTTCCCTGTCTCAGGACTTGAACCCAGGCTGCCTTGGGACCACTGCATTTGCTGTTTGTTTCTTTTCTTTTTTTTTTTTTTAGATATTTATTTATTTATTATGTATACAATATTCTGTCTGTGTGTATGTCTGCAGGTCAGAAGAGGGAACCAGACCTCATTAAAGATGGTTGTGAGCCATGTGGTTGCCGGGAATTGAACTCAGGACCTTTGGAAGAGCAGGCAGTGCTCTTAACCTCTGAGCCATCTCTCCAGCCCTTGCTGTTTGTTTCTAACAGGTTCTCCTGTAGCCCAGGCTGGCCTTGAACTTCTGATCCTCTTGCCTCCTGCTAATCATCACACCATTGTAGGTAGGGACTGCTCATTCATTTCCCACCACTCAGTCCTGGGATAATCAACACTGCTTGGCAAATAGCTTAGGCGTATTCTGGTTAACTCTTATATCTTAAATTAACCCATTTCTATTATTTTGTATTTTAACACAAGGCTCGTGGTTTACTGTTAAGGTTCTGGGGTCTGTCTCCTTTGGCAGCTACATGTCCTCTCCCTAATTCTGCCTTCTTTTCTCCTCTATATCTTCTTGGAATTCCTGCCTTGCTCTCTTCTGCCCTGCCATAGGCCCAAGCAGCTTCTTTATTCATCAACCAATAAAAGCAACACATATAGAAGAACATCATACCATCACACACAGCTTTTGCTTTTTTTTTTTTTTTTTTTTTTGAAAATCAAAGTGGAGTTGTATACCTCACTACAATCAGAAGGACATATTTTTCTCTCTTTAGTGATGAGTTTTGGTTGCTTGTTGCCTAGATACATTAACTTACTAGAGGTCATAAAATGCAGGAATTACAATTATGTTATAGTATCTTTTTTATTTACTTAATTTTGAGATAGGCTCTCAAAAATAGTTATTTTTAACATATAGTAAATACTTAAATTTGCCAGAAGTCTATTTCTGCTTTAGTAGCCTAGTAGCCTAGGCCTGCCTGGGACGCTTCAGCTTCCGTGTATTGGGATTAAAGGTGAATGCCTCCAGGCTGTGTATCACCTTTATTTATTTATTGAGAATTTGTAGAAATTTCCCATTATTTTAAGATATGGTTTCCATAAGGAAAACAAGATAAAAGTAGGAGTGGTGGCCCATACAGGGCACTGAAGCACATGGCAGGCGGATCATCCTAGGTTGAATTGAAAGCTAACTTTTGAAACTTTGTCTTTAAAAATACAAAGAACAAAAACAAAAGGAACGGGGCTGGTGTTTCCGTAGTACCCCTGGACCCACAAAGTGGGCAGAGAGCCAGGTCCTACGGTCACCCTGTGACTTCCACTCTGTGCTGAGGCACACACAGCTATGCCCATTTACCCACAAGTATATAAATATAAATAAATATAACAAAATTTTAAAACAA
>NC_022022.1:4575838-4586518 GCF_000317375.1 Microtus ochrogaster
GCCTGTCCTGGAACTAGCTCTTGTAGACCAGGCTGGTCTCGAACTCACAGAGATCCGCCTGCCTCTGCCTCCCTAGTGCTGGGATTAAAGGTGTGCGCCACCACCGCCAGGCTGCCATCTTTTGCAAATGGCAACAACCATATTCTAGCTTCCTTCTATTCCCTTTGATACATTCTTTGTTTGCTTGATTGGTCTGAAACAGGATATCATTAACTAACAGCCTTAGTTAGCCTGGAACTCCTTATGCAGACCAGGCGGGCCTAAGACTCGTAGACACCCATTTCCTTCTACTTCCTGAGTGCTGGGAATAAAAACCTGTGCCACCATGCCCATGTTGATTTGGTATTTTAAAGCTTTACTACCTATCTTGGATAACTCCTGGTCCAAAATAGGAGTAAGCTATTTCTACAAGGAATCCTGGTTTGTTTGTTTCTTCCTTCATTTTTTTTTTCAGGGGGAGGGTGTTTTGAGATAGGGCTTCTTTGTGTATCCTTGGCTACCCTAGAACTGGTTCTGTAGATCAGGCTGGCCTCAAACTCAGAGATCTGCCTGCCTCTGCCTCCTGAGTGCTGGGACTAAAGGCGTGCACCACCACTACCCAACTGAATCCTGATTTCTAATAGTGGAAAATCATACTTATGTATCACAACTTAGACACTAGAAATGTTCATCACTACATAGTCATTGCTTCTAGGTTTTTTTTTCATTATAAATTAGGGATTTTTAAAGACAAAATGCCATGAACACAGTTACCTTTGCAATTTAAATTAATTTTTTAAACTTAATTTTTTTATGTTTATGGGCATTTTGTCTGCATATATGTCTGTGTGCCATATGGATGTGTATCTGGGCCTGGGGACTGAACTGGGTGTAGAGCTGACAGGGTCAGAGGCTTTGGTGACACAGTAAGCAGTGCTGTGCCCTTTCCCTCGGCAAATACTGAGGGGGGTGACCCCAGAAATGCCTACAGGTGCAAAAACAGGACACAAATAAATCCCGTGGTTCTAATAACATCTTCCGAAAGTCAGAATCTTTCTACAGAAGTATATTCTTGACTCTCTTCTCTCCCAATCCCAGCGCCTCTTTCCCATGAAGATAGTCTTCAAAAACATCTGCTCTGGTTCTTCCCCTTGCCTCTGTTATTGTCTTCCTACACCCCACACACAATCTAGACACTTAGGATTTTGTGTGTATTGATGAGGGGAGGGAGGAGGAGTTGTTGCACAGACTAGCGTCATGGAGACATGGAGAAGGGATAGACAGCTGCAGAGATCCAAGCAGGACTGACTGAATAAACCCTCCTCCCAAACAATTGTGCTCTCGGATTTCTTCTCTGAACAGCTGAGCCTTTCAGCTTCTGAAATACTTGGAAGAGATGGGGGAGGGTCTCGGAATTATGTTTGCTGTCCATCTTCAAAGCCAGACACCTCCACATCCCATACGTGGAAATTCAATGGGATACTCAGCACAGTAAGGATGAGGGCAATAAATAAGAGGCATTTGACAACCCACTGCCATTCTTAAAGGCCGGGAGCTCGTTACTGAGAATGCTGGAGGAACAGATTGCCAGGGAAGGTAGAGCATACAAGCTGGAGTTGTATGTGACTTGGCTGTCATGTTTCTTTATTCTCTCTCTCACTTGGTACCCAACAATCCATATTCCATCCACCCTGCTCTTCCTTCTCACTGCCTTCACTCCCACACCCTGCTGCCACCAATGCTCCTGGAATTTTGGACTTAGCTATTTTTAAAACTGTCAACTCAGTAGCCACCTCCCTCCTCCTCTCAGCTGTCGAGTCCTCGGCCAGCCATATACTCTCCCTCCCCCTCCCCCCACACCAAACCTTCTCTGGCTCTCTGACCTCGGTGAGATTGCAGCTAGTCTGGGAACTGGGAGAGACATGGAGAAAGACTGGGGACCCCTGGCTGGAGCAGACCAACAGAATAGGCAACTATGGCTGGCGAACCGGGTATCAGAATAATGTTTGACCTCGGGAAACAGTAAGTTCAGATGATATTGCAATTGCTTTGATAAGCGTTTGGGCTGAGGCTAGAATTTCATAAAATTACAGACATCTGTTCTGAAAACTAAGATTTCTCCTTACCAAGTCCCCCAGTCTCCACTCCTCCGGCCTCATTGTTTTGGTTTCCAAGTCTACGTGAAGTTTCATGGTGCCTCTTTCCGGCCCTCCTAACTTTCCTCTGCACTTTAGTACACTAAGACTTTGGGGTGTGGGGTGTGGGGATAATGCTGAAGACTGAACCCAGGGCCTACCACTGAGTTACACTCCCAGCCCCTACCTCAACCTCTCAGACCTCCCACAGGACTCTGTCCCAATTCATAGACTTACTCCAAAGAGGGGGTCTCAGCAGGAGAAAGGGAGACAGACCCTTCTCTATATCCCTCAAAGACTAGGAACTTCTGGATTTGTAAATGGGGGTGGGGATAATGGAAAGAGTTACCCTTCAGGTCTGGAAAAACGCACAAACTGTCGGCCAGGCAGAAACAAGTATTAATTTGAATGCTTGGTTTGTATCCTAACCCGAGAGAGGGGGATCATAATGTCAGCCCTCTGGAGCAGCTAAGAGATTGGCTCCTCTTTGACTGTAAAGTGACGTTCTAAAAGGCAATCTTCTCCGATGTTTACCCTTTGTGCCCCTTATAACACAATGAAGAAAAAGAAATGGGTGGTGGTTGGTGGGTGGCGGGCCTCTCATGGTTGGGAGTGACAAGCAAGAGATATGTTTTTAGAGCATTGTCAGACCCCAGGACTTCTGGGGAACCCACTGAGACCATCAGGGCCTCACTTTCCCCAGGAATCCCTCCATTTTTGACACATCTACTATTTGGTAGTCAGGATGGGGCAATACGGTGGACTCTGCCCACTGAGGTCATTCAACCTTCCCTCCACTCCCCTCACCCCCTGCCTAGGGGTATTGCACAAGGGACTGAAGGTGGCCACAGGACCGGCACAGGGGCTCGCCAGCCACACTCACCATCTGGAAGCCTCCCACTTTCCAAGCTCCAGTCTGTATAATTCTTGCCTTGATCTCCCCAAATTCTCTCCTCATCATCTTGACCCGTCTTCAGGCCCTTCTCTGTCCCCACACCCAGTCACATTTCTTTTTCCAGCCACAGAACTGCTTGTCGACATTCACTAGGTAGGAGGTTCATCAGCTGGGAAGAACCGGCGCCTGGGGGAATCTGGCTGGATAGGTATGGGGGATCGCGGCCAGGCCCCTAGTCCCTGGTTCCCCCACGGCGGTCCCCCAACTCTAAGCACCCTCACTCTACTGCTGCTCCTCTGTGGACAGGGTAAGGAAGGGCCGGGGAAAGGTTGGGCACATCTAGGGTTTAGACTGTGCAGGGTGGTGGTGCGCATGTGAGCACATATGAGGGAGGGGAAGTGGGTGCTGAGTCCTAGACCCTCGCCAGTTCTGAAAGAGGCCTGTCTTGTTTCCCATTTAACTGGCAGAGAGACACAGATCCCTAGACTCTAGGGAAAAGAAGTCTGACTGGCTTACACGATTTTTAGTAGAGAAAAAAAGGGAAGGAGGCGAGGAGTAGGGTTGCTGACGGTTGCGGCTGGGAAAGAGCCCCGCTGAGTGGTAGGAATGGCTGAGATGGAGGATGCCCTTTGACAGGCGTGTACTGGACTTGGCTAGGAACTGCGTCTGGGCACCGTCTCACTTTCTTTTCCTTCTGTCCTCAGCTCACTCCCAGTGCAAGATCCTCCGCTGCAATGCCGAATACGTCTCGTCCACTCTGAACCTTCGGGAAGGGGGCTCATCGGGCACGCCGCGCGGAGGCGGCCGTGGGGGGGTGTCAGGTGGCTTGTGTCGTGCCCTACGCTCCTATGCACTCTGCACTCGGCGCACGGCCCGCACCTGCCGCGGGGACCTTGCCTTCCACTCTGCTGTGCACGGCATCGAGGACCTGATGATCCAGCACAACTGTTCCCGCCAGGGCCCCACGGCCCCGCCCCCGGCCCGGGGCCCCGCCCTTCCCGGAGCCGGCCCTGTGCATCCCGCCCCTGACCCCTGTGACTACGAGGCCCGGTTTTTCCGGCTGCACGGTCGGGCCCCGGGCTTCTTGCATTGCGCCTCCTTCGGGGATCCTCATGTGCGCAGCTTCCACCACCACTTTCACACGTGCCGTGTCCAAGGAGCTTGGCCCCTGCTGGATAACGACTTCCTTTTTGTCCAGGCCACCAGTTCCCCTGTGGCATCAGGGGCCAACGCTACCACCACCCGGAAGGTCAGGGATTCAGTTTTCCTCCCAATGCAGTCCTCTCGCGGGTCCACCCGTTACTCCACTCCTTGTTCTCACTCTTCCTCAGCCACCCAGCTCCTGGTTCCTCATCTTCCCCAAACACCCCCCCCCCACACACACACACATCCTGAATGGTTTCCTCCTATCCAAACATTTGCTCTTCTAAATCAGTTCCTCTGGATAGAAATTTTATTAAGAAGCAGGTAACACTGAAGAAGAAGCTGGGGTGGCAGCCAGGGCTAGCAGAGCTGAGGAGTCAGAAGGGACACTTTATTTTAGGGGGGAGTTGCTGAGACTGAGACAGAAAAATGGGGGGGGGTTAAATAGGGATTGGATACTATTGGAAGGCAGTGGGGGATGGGATCAAGAACTGAGGACGGTGAAGACAACTTGTGTCTGCTGGAGTCAGATCCCTGACAACATATGCTGCTTGACTATGGGGAGGATGCGCTGAGCCCTAATAAACTATTTTCCTCTTTGCCTGAACAGATCACCATCATATTTAAGAACATGCAGGAATGCATTGACCAGAAAGTCTACCAGGCCGAGGTGGATAATCTTCCTGCTGCTTTTGAAGATGGTTCTATCAATGGCGGCGACCGACCTGGGGGTTCGAGCTTGTCCGTTCAAACTGCTAACCCTGGGAGCCATGTGGAGATCCGAGCCGCCTACATCGGGACAACTATAATCATTCGACAGACAGCTGGCCAGCTTTCCTTCTCCATCAGGGTAGCCGAGGACGTGGCACGGGCTTTCTCGGCTGAGCAGGACCTTCAGCTGTGTGTTGGCGGATGCCCTCCGAGTCAGCGACTCTCTCGCTCAGAGCGCAATCGCCGCGGGGCTATAGCCGTAGATACTGCCAGAAGGCTGTGTAAGGAAGGGCTTCCCGTTGAAGATGCCTACTTCCAATCCTGTGTCTTTGATGTTTCAGTCTCTGGTGACCCCAACTTTACTGTGGCAGCCCAGACAGCTCTGGACGATGCCCGAGTCTTCTTGGCGGATTTAGAGAAATTGCACCTTTTCCCCTCAGATGCGGGGCCTCCTGTCGTCCCAGCAACCGTCCTTGTACCGCTTCTTTCAGGCCTCTTTGTTCTGTGGCTTTGCATTCCGTAAGTAGGCCAGCAACCCCGTGACTAGTTTGGAACCGATTTGAGGGTAGAGGTTGGTGTGACAAAACACGAAGATGCGCCAAAGAAAACAGTAAAGACAGGGAGCTACAGAAGACAATGACATTCACCCAGAATCAGATGAGACAGCAGCCCAGGACTCAAATAATCCCAGAGTAATGATTCTGAACCAGAGCTTTGCATTGCAGACGTTGGTAGGGGCTCTTCACCGTGAATTAATTTCCCCAGTCCCGTTTGTAGTGGGTCTATTATTCCACTCCACACACACCTGCCTGACATCACTCCTACATGCCTAGGGGTTGTGAGAGTGCTAACGACCAGCAAAACATTAAAGCGCTGAGATGTCGGAAGGGCAAGAACTAAAAAAAGGAAGATGTGATTATCTATAAGAAAGTCGAACGAGGAGAAAATAACGAGGGAAAACTTTTGGGTTCAGAAATGAAGCGGGCATTGTGTAGCTCTCAGACAAAGGAAGTCAGCTTTTGGAGACTAGAACCAATACAGAAACTGGCATCCCCAGCCCTCACTAGTCTGTTATTAAAGCTATGAATTCTCCACACCGTGCTCCGTCACCTGTGTTGAACCCCTTTCCAGATGTGTGACATGGAGTTGAAACAATGTGTTCACTCCACTGAAAGAGGTCCCGGGGTTTTCAGCCACGTATCTGCCCTTTTGGAATCCACAGACTATTAGACAAAACTGGTTCACAGGAAGGAATCCTGAGTATTACTATTATTTATTATTATCATTGTTTTTTATTTTCGATGGAGCCTCATGTAGCCCAGGCTGGCCTTGAACTGCTGGTCCAAAAGTCTCTACTCCTCAAGTGCTGGAGTTAGAGTTCACCTATGTCTTGGAGTGTGTACGTAGTTCTTCACCAAATTCTATGGCCTTTGGGTTCATGTGGGGAGAAGGTGGTTGAGGAGCAGAGTAATGAGAAGTGAGGAGCGACGCGGAGATGGCACTGTGAAGTGTGTATCATCTTCCAGGAAAGAGAACCAAGGGAATTATCCCCAGAGTCATGGCTAGTGAGAAACTAGTGGAACTCAGATGCCAAGCACGGAGTCATGAGATAGAAGGTTCAGGTAGGCAAGAGGAATTACAAAACATCATGGGAGTGGGGCTGAGGAGTTCAAACTGGTCACGAACATTTATTTAGAACTTAAAATTTGCCAGGCAATGTTATCAACACTTAAACATCTGTATAATAAAGTTATAAACACACATATATATACAGTTTTAAGTCCTTAAAAATACATATTTATGCACCAAGGACTAGGCATGTAACTCAGTGATAGAGCATTGAAGCAGCATGTACAGGGGCCCTGGACTTGATCACTAGTACTGCAAAATAATAATAATAATAACAACAACTACAACAACAATTCTTTCAGCTTGCCGTGGTAGTACACTCCAGTAATCCCAGCACTTCGAAAGCAAAAGGATCAGGAGTTCAAAGTCATCCTTAGTTAGACGTGAAGTTTAAGGCCAGCCTGAGATAGGAGCGGAATCCTATCTCCACCCTGCTTCTCAAAACTAAACCAAGTCAAGGTGTTTGTTTGCATAACTCTCTAAGAAAGACAGTATTCTTCTATCTATGCCTATCACTCCACACACAGACGGACGCACGTCACCATGCCCAGCTCAGAGCAAAGGCTGGGGCGATGACTCTGTGGGCAAAGTGCTTGTTGCATAAGCTCAAGGAACTGAACTCGGGTCCTCAGTACCCACCTAAAAGTTGGGCACAGTGATGCATGTCTGTAACTCCAACCTAGGGGACTGAGACAGGCAGATCCCTGGGGCTTACTGGTCAACCAGCTAGCAGAAAGAGTGCCTTTCAGGTTCCGTGAGGCACCCAGTCTTAAGAACTAAGGTTGGGAGGGGGCCAGTGAGGTGTTCACTAGGCCCATGTGTGAACATGCCATGAAAGGCTTTGCCACTAAAATCCCTTCCCAGGGGACACGAAGCACAAGCTATCCCTTTCACCTAAGGTCCCAGTGACAAACAAACCAAGGCGTGACTCTGCCAGAGTTCACTCTGGGGAACCAGTGAATCTATTGGATGTCCTTACAGAACATAGGTAACTAGGAAGACTAGCATACAGGGGTTCAGACACTCCTCCCCTACCTGCTCTACCTGGAAAGCCTTACCCAGCAGGGGTGAGGGCTTTCCCAGAGCCACATAGAAGGATGGAGCCTCCCCTCTGCTAGTCTCACCTGGTCTCTATACACTCTAACCCACTGATTCTCAGCCTTCCTAACGCCGAGACCCTTTAATACAGTTCCTCATGTTGTAGTGACCCCCAGCCATTAAATTATTTTTGTTGCTGCTCCATAACTGTGATTTTGCTACTGCTATGAATCATAATGTAAATATCTGATATGAGATCCCAAAGGGGGTCGTGACCCATAGGTTGAGAAGCCCTGCTCTAGCCCCTCCCCCGTCCAAGTGTACAGTTGTCAGGTGGCATCTGGATATTCTGACAAGAGATTCTCTCCTGTCTTACTCAGCTCCCCTAGGAAGGGGATCATGGCAGGGGGTGGTGTAAACCATTGAAAACCCAAGTGGGATGATCTTTTGCAAAGGGGAGCAGCTGAACTCCCGAAGATGACCGCTGATTGCCTATAAGAACAGATTGACGATTGCTCCTGAATTATGCAAAGATGGAAGGAGACCAACTCCACAAAACCGTCCTCTTCACGTCCACATCTGGAACCTACCAGATGTGTGCACTAGTGTGCATAACTCCATACTCGTGATAACTAAGAAGGTGGAGGATCAAGCTAGAGAGACAGCTCAGCAGTTAAGAGCACTTGCTGCTCTTGCAGGGCACTCAGCTCCGTCTCCAGTGCCCACATGGATGCTAACAACTGTAACTTCAGTTCCAAAGGAGCCTGTGCTTCCTCTGGCCTCTGGGGGCGCTGCACTCAAGTGGTGCACAGTCGTATATGTGGGCAAAATACCTATAATATAAAATAAAGCTTTAAAAAATCTTTAAGGGCTGGAGAGATGGCTCAGAGGTTAAGAGCACTGACTGCTCTTCCAGAGGTCCTGAGTTCAATTCCCAGCAACCACATGGTGGCTCACAGCCATCTGTAATGAGATCTGGTGCCCTCTTCTGGCCTGTAAGCATACATATAGACAGAACATTGTATACATAATAAATAAATAAATCTTAAAAAAAAATAAAAAATCTTTAAAAATTAAAGTTAAAAATAAAACAAGGTGAGAACCCGGTGGGAAAGATGCCTACAACAGCCTTCGGCCTCCACCCGCGAGGACAGTTCCAGGTCAGCCAGGGCTGTATCATGACAAAAATCACCACAAACTAAAAATTTAATAAAAGTCTGACCACTCTAAATATTGTCAAGATATGGAATGCTCCAGATGTGGTAGGAATATAAAATGGTACATCAACTTTGTTAAAAAAAAAATCAATTTTGTCAGTGGGAAAGAATGTATTCGTAGGCTGGAGGTTGACTCTGGTGCTCTTTTCCCAGGAGCTGTCCCTCCTGTTTTGTTTTGTCTTTGCTTTAATTTTGAGACAGGAGAGGCTCTCCCACAGGCCTAAAGCTCACCGAGTGCTAGGCTGGCTGGCCAGCAAGCCCCAGGGAGATCCGCCTGTCTCTGTCTCCCCAGGGCATGGTTACATACTGCACCAAATTCAGCTTTTAGAATAAATTTTTATCTATTTAATGGGAAGGCCACGTGTGTCAAGCATATGTCATGGCCCACATGTAGAGGTCAGAGAACACTTTGGAGTCCATTCTGTCCTTCCATGATGTGGGGCCAAACTGAGGCTACCACGCTTGGTGTCAAGTGCCTTTACTGAGCCATCTCGAAGTCCCCCGCCTACTCTTTATTTTTCATATCCAGCTTTTTTGTTTTGTTTTGTCTTGAGACAGGGTCTTGCTCTGTAGACCAGGCTGACCTTAAACTCACAAGAGATCCTTCTATCTCTGCTGTCCGAGCGCTGGGATTCAACCAGTACATGCCCAGTGTCTGCCTAGTGTCCTGTTTTATTTATTTATTTTTGTTTGTTTGTTTGTTTGTTTTGTCAACTTAGCACAAGCTAGAGTTATCTGGGATAAGGCTCTTCAATTGAGAAAATGCCTCCAACAGATAGCCTGTACCCACGCCTGTAGGACGTTGTCTTGATTAATGATTAATGTGGGGGTGCCACCCCTGGGCAGTGCTCCTGAACAAACTATTCATGGCATCAGCTCTGGCTTCCAGGCTCCTCCCTGAGTTTCTGCTCCGACTTCCTTCCATGGCAGAGTGGGACCTGGGGTTGTAAACTGAAACAGACCCTTTCCTTCCTAAGTTGTTTTCTGTCACAGTGTGTATCAGCAGCAGAAACCTCGCTGAGCCTCGTCAGCCTTTGAAAGATTCATTTCCATCACTTATAACTCTGCACATGAGTATCTCTGTGCATGTGAGGGCAGGGTTGGTTGGCTCTCCCTGGACCGGAGTTACAGGCAACGATGAGTCTCCTGATGTGGACATTAGGGATGGCACTGTCCTCGGGGAGGTCTGAATGTGCTCCCTACCCAGTCTTTTGGTTTTTAGATTTATTTATTTATTTATTTATACTTTATGTATGTCTGTGCACTGTGTGCATGCCTGGTGCCCTCAGAGGTCAGAAGAGGACATCGGATCCCCTGGAGCTGAAGTTACAAATGTTTGTGTGGTGCCTCGTGGATGCTAGAAATCAAGCCTGGCTCCTCGGTAAGAACAGAAAGAACGGCAAGTGCTCTTAACTGCTGATCCATCTCTCCAACTCCATGCCCAGACTAAATGAGGATTTCCGAGAATTAAAATTCAGGAGCTCATGCTTGCATAACAAACAACCACTTTATCAACTGTGCTCTCTCCAGCTCTTGGTGGGTATTTTTAAAGGTGAGTATACTCTCTTGGCATCATGGAATCTGACTACAATCCTAGCATGCAGGCAGCAGAGGCAAGAGGCTCACGACAAGCTCCAGGATAGACTAGTTAGTCTATGCACATAGGTAAACAGGGACTCTAGATCAGCCAGGACTATACAGTATGATGGGGTGGGAGGGGGAGTAAGGAACAGGATAAGGGAGAAGGAGGAAAGGGGGAAATGGAGAGGGAGGGAGAGAAAGAGGGAGAGATGGAGTAAAGAAGAGGGTAAGGGAGGAGGAAAAGGGGGAAAGGGAGAGGGAGAGAAGAAGGAGGAGGAGGAAGAGGTAGAGGAAGAAGAAGAAGAAGAAGAAGAAGAAGAAGAAGAAGAAGAAGAAGAAGAAGAAGAAGAAG
>NC_022022.1:4586618-4588657 GCF_000317375.1 Microtus ochrogaster
GAAGAAGAAGAAGAAGAAGAAGAAGAAGAAGAAGAAGAAGAAGAAGAAGAAGAAGAAGAAGAAGAAGAAGAAGAAGAAGAAGAGATGATTTGGGGATGTAGTTCAGTTGTTGGAATGCCTATCAGTGAGCATGAAATCCTGAGATTCATCCCTAGCACTGCTTAAAATGACTTGGTGATGCAATCCTCTAATTCCAGCACTCAGGAGGCAGAGGCAAGCAGATCTCTGTGAGTTCGAGGTCATCCTGGTCTACAGAGTGAGTTCCAGGACAGCCAGGGCTACATAGAAAACCCTTGTCTTGAAACCCAGCTTGAACCCCACCCCACCCCCCAAAAAAAAGAAAGAAAGAAAAGATCTAGAGGCAGAGGGATCAGAAGTTCAAAGTCATCCTCAGCTACATACACAGTGATGAAGTCAGCCTTGCTACAAAAGGAAAGAAAGAGCTGGAGAAATGGCTTCCTAAGAACTGGTTGCTTGTCCAGAGGACCTGGTTTGGTTTCCAGCACCCACATGACAATATACAGCTGTTGGTAATGCCAGTTTCATGAGATCCAGGACCTTCTTCTGTCCTCTGTGGGCACCTTGCATACATGCAGTACACATGTACATGCAGATAAAACACTTTTACACATGAAATTAAACATTTTCAAAATGGAAGGACAATAACAGTGTGTATTTACTATTAATCTAGACAGTCTACTTCTAGGAACTGATTAAAAACAACACTCAAGAAACAAACTCATCAAAACCTGGGCCAGCTGTTCTGCAGGCTGGAGCAGGAGGATCTCAAGTCCAAAGACAACCCAGGCAACTTAGACTCAGTAGATAAATTAATTAAATGGGACCTGGCCGGTTGGCACGAGTCAATGCTCGCAGCACTTGGAAAGATCATGTATGCACTGACAGCTGGGCTACCCAGAGACATCAGGGTGGGAGGACACTAAATTTTCTTCCATTTATATAAAAACAAAAGGATGCAAACTGACATATATTTAGAGATATCAGTGAATGCTTGGAGATGGCCAGAGAGGGAAAGAGGCGAGAAAACCTTACTGTGGCGTCATTTCATGGGCATATATATGTGCACATATCTGCTTTTGTTTTTCAAGACATAGTCTCGATTAACAACTGCTCCGGTCGTTCTGGAACTCATTCTGTAAACCAGGCTGACTGTGAACTAGGACATCATGCCTGGTTGATGAGCATATATATTAAAACCCATAAAGTTATATCCTGCCAGTGTGAGCATATTATATCATATCATAAATCAAGCACTCCTAAGTAAAGTTGCAATTTAAAAGGTGGGGGGGGGCGGAGCCCAGCATGGTGGCTCACGCCTTTAACCCCAGTACTCAGGAGGCAGAGGCAGGTGAAATTCTAAGGAATTTCAGGACATCCAGCGCTACACAGAGAAACTAAGTCTCTAAAAACAAACCAAAGCCAAATAAACAAAAAGGTGGTCCGCACTTTCTTCTTGCTCTCGTGAATGAGATGAGACTTACATATATTTAACCCTGTGAGTAGTTCCGGCCGTCCACTTCGCAAATTGTCAGCAGGTGGCGCTAATGGCTACAAAGTTACTCAAAGACGCCAGCAATTCTCCAGAGATAGGAAAATCAATTTCTTTTTTGTTTTTCGAGACAGGGTTTCTCTAGGTAGCCCTGGTTGTCCGTAGACATGGCTGGCTTCGAACCCACAGAGATCCACCCACCTCTGCCTTCTGAGTGCTGGGATTAAGGGCGCACGCCACCACCTTCCAATGAGGAAAATCAATTTCTAAGGAGCATCTGAACCTTCACCCCACTCCAGCAATACAGGCTACTGTCATTGTTCTTGGTGCCAACATAACTCGGTGTCGAGACCCTACTACCAAAGCCATCACACATTTCGGTTGCAGAACGTGGAGAAAACAGTCTTGCCAAGTGCAGCTTTTAACAGAATTTGGGACCCGAAGAGAAGGCGTGGAAGAAAGGGATGGATGCTCATCCGAGGGTTTTAGCAGCTCGCTCGCAACCAGGAAGACTCTTTTTTATTTTTTT
>NC_022022.1:4588776-4590260 GCF_000317375.1 Microtus ochrogaster
CTCGAACTCACAGAGATCCGCCTGCCTCTGCCTCCCAAGTGCTGGGATTAAAGGCGTGCGCCACCATCGCCCGGCTCTTTTTTATATATAGATTACTGACCACGTAAGTCTTTTGGCAAGCATTAAAGCCACACACACACACCCCCTCCCATCTCTTTTTCACTTCCCCATTAAATGCCCAGGGTGAAAAAGTACAAAACAGACGGTCTTAGCTGAAATGACATTTTCCAACAGTGTCTGTCAAATTGGGACATTACAAATTTTCCAGGGTCGGGGCTGGAGGGATGGCTCAGCAGTTAAGAGCACGGACTGTTCTTCCAGAGGACCCAGGTTCAACTCCCACTATCCACATGACGGCTTACAAGGGTCTGTAATTACAGTCCCAGGATACCTGACACCCTCATACAGATAGATATACACGAAGGCAAAACACCAGTGCATATTAATAAAAATTCAAAAGAAAGAAAAAACAAAATTTCCAGGGTCGTCTTCTGCTTTTACAGCCTGTGTCTTGGCTGGCTGAACATGGATTACAATATATTAGACAGTCCGAAATTATTTTTACCTTAACCAAGTTAAGTGTAGAATCATTTGATGTTTTCTAAAATGCAAGCTTTCCAAAAGAACTCACAATAAGCGTTTCACTCACTGCTCATCACATTTTCCACCCTCCGTTTGTTTTATAGTAGAGGCTTGTTTGTTTTATAGTAGAGGCTTGTTTGCACGCGCACCCAGAAAGGAAGATTCTGGTATCTAGTTCTTTTCCCATCAACCCACACTATTCCTATTTCCTTTACACAGGCGCCAGGAGAGGGCAATGAATATCTTGTATCCAGAGATTATCGAGAAATTTCTCAGAATCTACCTCTTGGTGTCATAACCCTTGGTGCCCAAGGATTTCTCTTTCTTCTGTGATTGTCCTTTCAGGTTGTGCTCCCGTCTTCAAAGTTTCCCTCGAGAACATGAATATATCTCCCTGGGGACCGCATAAGCAGGAAACTCCCCTTATGCCAACAACTGCTCCTAAAAGTGTAAGCAAAAGCCAGCACGTCAGTTTCACTGGAACTTTGTCCAGCAGCATCCTCCGCCTCAGGACCCAAGCTGTCCCGTGTGCTATGGCCCGCGCCACAATCTGGAACTGACCAGGAAGGAAACTTCTAGCGTTGATGGTGCAGGAAGGTGCTAGGCAGACCACCATGGACGAAAAGGCAAGTCCGTGCTGGACCCTGTGTCCACAACACTGATCCAATAGTGGCATGGCTGTTTGGGGGTAACCAACTGCTTTCTGCTTGGATCTGAGGCTGCTCCTCAGGAGGAACTCAAGCCAGACATGGCAGTCATTTCATGGAGATACATTTTTTTCTCATGAAGTTATATTCTGCAAATATGTGCTATTCGTTGTACATCAAGTGCTCTGAAATAAACTGTACGTTTTAAAAAGTGATCCAATAAAAAAAATTCTTTTTTTTTTTTTTTTTATAAAT
>NC_022022.1:4591286-4594811 GCF_000317375.1 Microtus ochrogaster
TGGGACTAGCTCTGTAGACCAGGCTGGTCTTGAACTCACAGAGATCCGCCTGCCTCTGCCTCCCGAGTGCTGGGATTAAAGGCGTGAGCCACCATCGCCGGGCGTGTCGGGGAGATTGTGTGGCTCTGGCTCTCCTTACAGGTGGCCTGAACTGACCTGTGAAAATGGTTCACTACTTTCTTCAACCAAAAAAAAAAAAAAAAAAAAAAAAAAGGTTACAAAACTATGTAAATCAAGAGATTCAAATCCTCACTTTAAGGACACCTATAAAACTCCCAGGCCCTCAAAGGTGTGCGTATCCAAAAGCCAGCAAGTGTCTGAAAGACGTCTTTAAAAAAGCTATGTGTGCCTTCAGTCAGCGTAAGGGTGGAGTCGACAGACGTGCTCAGGCACACGGTGGCGCTGCACAGGGGCTGAACACGGGGTCGGCGGGCGGGCGCACTCCTGAGTTTTTGCCCGCTTTATCAGTGCAGAGGGTAAGTAAGGCTCAAGCTAAGGGCTTGGCTGTGGATTCTCCGGTCTTTAAATGTATCCGGATGAACAGAGAACCCACTATTAGAACTCATGATTATATTTGCCCATACGTGAGCTCCCCTACACATGAAGGTGACCCTCATGTTCCTAACCCTGAAAAAGAGGCTGCACAGAAGAAAAAGACGTCTTTGGCACAGTGCTTCACGGCCTTCCTAATGCTGAGACCCTTTAATACAGTTCCCCATATTGTGGTGACCGCAACCATAAAATTATTTTGCTGTTACTTCGTAACTGTAATTTTGCTACTGTTATGAGTCGTGATGTAAGTATCTGATATCAGACCCCCACCCCCCAAAGGAGTCGTGACCCACAGGTTGAGAACCACTGTCCTGGCGGAAATTGAAGCAACAAAAACTTGCAGTCTGGGAATAATTTAGCACAAAATAAGTGCAAAACAGAAAAGGATCATCTGATTTATTGTCAAATTCTGTCCTCTGAAGAAAAGAACATGGATATATAGATATATATATATAAAATAAAACATGCTATTGTTTTATTTTATAAAGCCAGGTGTGTTGGCACATGCCTTTAATCCCAGCATGAAGAAGGCAGAAGGCTCTCTGTGACTTCCAGGCTAGCCCAGGGCTGCATAATGAAACCCTGTCTAAAACAAACAAGACATATTAGAAATGTTAAGAAACAGAGATACAGGGCTGCAGAGATGGCTTAGAGGTTAAGAGCACTGAACTGACTGCTCTTCCAGAGGTCCTGAGTTCAATTCCCACTGCCCACATGGTGGCTCACAGCCATCTGTATTGAGATCTGGTGCCCTCTTCTGGCCTGCAGGCATACAGACAGACAGAACACTGTATACATAATAAATAAATAAATCTGAAAGGAAGGAAGGAAGGAAGGAAGGAAGGAAGGAAGGAAGGAAGGAAGGAAGGAAGAAACAGAGATACCTTTCAGTACGTTCCTACCATGATTTAGGTTCTTTCTTCAGATGGGCCTGTAAGCCAGTCATCAGGGAATGTTCTTGGTTGACACTTTATGCAGAAGAACACAGCCCACTGTGGGCGCGGGCAGGTGTGGCGGTACAAAGGAGCAGGCTCAGCAAGCCATGCGAGCAAGCCAGTCAGCAACGTTCCTCCACAGCGTCTGCTTGGATTTCTCCCTCCAGGTTCCTGCCCCGACCTCCATCAGTGATGCACTATAAATGTAAGCTGAAATACACCCTTTCTTCTCACGTTGCTTTTGCTCAAGGTGTTTCTCACAGCAATTGGAAGCACACTAGGACACAAGATGAAGGCTCAGAGGACTGAGAACTACCCCGGAGAGGAGTTTAGGGACAGCTGCTTTCTCTTTTTTCTTCCTTTTCTTTCTTTTTTCTTCCTTCCTTTCTTTCTTCCTTCCTTCCTTCCTTCCTTTCTTCCTTCCTTCCTTCCTTCCTTCCTTCTTTCCTTCTTCCCTCCCTCCCTTTCTTTCTGTTTTTGAGGCAGGGTTTCTCCGTGTAGCTCTAGCTGTCCTGCAACTCACTCTGTAGACCAAGTTGGCCTCGAACTCAGATTCTCTCTGCCTCCCCAGTGCACCACCACTGCCTGGCTGCCAGCTGCTTCCTGAACAAATTTAATATAGAGAGATTTTTTTTAAAAGATGTATTTATTTATTATGTATGTATACAACATTCTGCCTCCATGTATGCCCGCACGCCAGAGGAGGGCGCCAGATCTCAGTACAGATGGTTGTGAGCCACCATGTGGTTGCTGGGAATTGAACTCAGGACCTCTGGAAGAGCAGCCAGTGTTCTTAACCTCTGAGCCATCTCTTCAGCCCCCTATAGAGAGATTTTTTTTTTTTCGAGATAGGGTTTCTCTGTAGCTTTGGTGCCAGTCCTGGAACTAGCTCTTGTAGACCAGGCTGGCCTCGAACTCCCAGAGATCCGCCTGCCTCTGCCTCCCGAGTGCTAAGAGAGATTTTTTAAATATTTTTATTTTTAACATTTTTATATTTATCTTGATTTTTTGAAAGAATTTAAAAGTATTTTCTTTAAATTACGCATGCCTTGAGTGGGGGCTTACCAGTGTGAATATGGGTGCAATGCCGATGGAGGCCAGCAGAGGGCACGGGTCGGATACTGGGTTAACTGTCAGCAGTCTGGGAACTCAGCTCCGATAGTCCGCCTGAGAAGCAGCCTGAGCTCTGAATTCCTCTGAGTCCTCCCTCCAACCGCACGTATAATTATGCATTACTTCGTAACTACATTACCTTTCATTTCAGAGTGAAACATTTCTACCTTGGCTTGAACGTTCCCACATGATCCCTGTCCCGGGTAGTGCTGGGATGAACCAGGGCTGTAGCTTCAGATCCGCCTGGGTAAACCCTGCCCCACAGCAGAACTACTTTCCCAGGCTTCCCCAGACACCCTACCCCCACTCCCCAGTGTCGCCAAGGCTGGCCTGGAACTCACGACATAGACTAGGCTAGCCTTAAATTATTCTGCTTCTACTCCTAACCCCCTTTCTTTTCTGTTTGCTTGGTGTGTTTTTGTTTTGAGACAGGGACTCTGCATAGCCCTGACTGTCTTGGAACAGGCTGGTCTAGAGCTCAGAGAGATTCACCTGCCTCTGTCTCCTGAGTGCCAGGGTTAAACGTGTGTGCCACCACACCCAACGCTTACTTTTTAAACTTGTGACTTCAATCACTTTACAAATCAACCAGCAACATCTCCCTCCCTCCCCACCATACACACATCTGTGGGACAATGGTCTTGAACCCTGTAAAGATTTGCCAGTTGTACTGGTTTAATAAAATGTTGATTGGCCAGTAGCCAGGCAGGAGGTATAGGCAGGGCGACCAGAACAGGAGAATTCTGAGAAGAGGAAAGGCAGAGTCTGCAGGCATCATCCAGACACAGAGGAGGCAAGATGAGAATGCCTCCATGATCAAAGGTACCAAGCCACATGGCTAACAGACAAGAATTATGGGCTAATATAAGTTATAAGAATCAATAAAAGCCGGGCGGTGGTGGCGCACGCCTTTAATCCCAGCACT
>NC_022022.1:4594911-4598807 GCF_000317375.1 Microtus ochrogaster
CGGATCTCTGTGAGTTCGAGACCAGCCTGGTCTACAGAGCTAGTTCCAGGACAGGCTCCAAAGCTACAGAGAAACCCTGTCTCGAAAAACAAAAACAAAAACAAACAAACAAAAAAAAGAATCAATAAAAGCCTGAGCTATTAGGCCAACCAGTTTATGATTAACGTAGACCTCAGTGTGTTTCTTTGGGACTGAACAGCTGCAGGACCAAGCGAGACAGAAACCTCTGTCAACATACATCATGTCAAGTGTCTTCCCCCCCTCCCGTCTCAAGGGGAAAAGATAATATCTGAAGCCAGGTAGTTACAGTTCTCAAACTCAGAGCCAGGAAGCTGGAGCAGCAACAGGGAAGGGAGAGAAGGGAGAGAGAGTGTCCAAAACCAAGACTTTGCTCAGTTCCTGCCCCTTTTCAGGACACAGTGTCCACCGTCATCACTAGAATAGTGAAATTACATGTTTCCTGACATAAAGCTTGTGTATACCCTCTCATATGTACAGTCTGTGTGTGTGTGTGTGATCATCATGAAATCTATTTTTGTATGCCACTGAAAATAACAAAAAACCAAAGAGATGAATAACTTGCTCAGTATAGTGGAGAACACTTATGCTCCCGATACTTGGGAGACCGAAGGCTCAGGACTTTCAGACCAGACTCTACAATGTGGCCAGCTAAGGTGAGCCTGTGTAGCAAGAGACTTTTTTTTTTTTTAACGAAGAAGCAAAAACAAACAAGTCACAAACACACTTGTGTAAATGGATGGTAAGTATTGGGAAAACAAAAGAGAGCTGAGGAAGGATAATTAAAGCCAGCTTCATTGTGATATTAATACAACTGATCGCACTGTAGCATTGTCACACACACATACAAGGCTGTCTTTTTTTTTTTTTTTTTTTTTTTTTTTGGTTTTTCAAGACAGGGTGTGTGGCTTTGAAGCATGTCCTGGAACTAGCTCTTGTAGACCAGGCTAGCCTCGAACTCACAGAGATCTGCCTGCCTCTGCCTCTGCCTCCCAAATGCTGGGATTAAAAGTGTGCGCCACCATCGCCCAGCACAAGGCTGTCTTCAAAACATTCTCTCCTCTTAGTTCATAGAACCAGTGCTTTAATACCAAGGGTTTCATGTACCTATCTTTACTATAGGATATCGTCTATCTTCAACCGATTACTTAAGTCATATGTATGTATTTGATTTCTTTTGTTTTGTTTTTGTCTGTTTGTTTTTGAAACAAGGTGTTACACTGTAGCCCAGACTAGCCTGGAACTCACTCTGTGGCTTAGTTTAGGTTGGCTGTGAACAAGAGGTGATCCCCCTGCCTCTGCCTCCTGACTACTGTGATTACATCTATAAGCCTTTAAGTGTCTTATCAAATACACACACACACACACACACACACACACATTTTTTGTGACAAGGTTTTTCTGTGTAAAAACTCCGACTGTCCTGGAACTCGTTCTGTAGACCAGGCTGGCCTCAAGCTCACAGAGATCCACCTGTCTCTGTCTCCTGAGTGCTCAGATTAAAGGCCTGCACCACCACCACCTGGGTTAAATATTTATTTTTTTAAATTAGGTTGAGTGCTGGAGAGATGGTTCAGCAGTTAAGAGTACTTGCTACTCTTTCACAGAACCTGGATTTAGCTTCCAGCTTCCAGTACCCACACATGGAAGTTCACGACTGTTTTTAATTCTAATTCCAGGGGGAGCCAATTCCCACATACCCAGCCAATTAATTTTTTAAATTTGTTTATTATTTTTAGTAGCATACAAGCAATAGGTTTCTTTAGGCACCAGCCATGTGCACGATACACATAAATATACACTCAGTCAAAACTCTCATACACACACACACAAAAACAAAACTTTACATTTTAAAAAATTAGGTTTAAACAGTCTCCCCATCCCCCTTCCACTTCTCCCCCACTGCAGGCAAGATCTGAAAGGCTTTTGCTAAAATTAAATCATCTGAAACTGAAAGCAGTCCACGACATAGTTTTATTTTCCTTTTGTGAGGAAATCCATTATCCTGCTTCTGTCACAGCCAAGTCTACAGGCAATCAGAAGGCTCCAGATTGGGCTAAAATTAAAAAAAAAAAAAACAAGCAAGCAAACAAAAAAAAAGTGACTTATACCTGTAACTGTAGTAGTTGGGAGGTGGAGGCAGGGGGATCATCTCTTGTTTGAAGCCAACCTGCATTAGCTGATCAGGCTAGAATCTAGAAGCTAAAATATTTTTTTGTTTTATTTATTTATTTGTGTTTGTTTGTTTCAAGAAAGGTTTCTCTATATAGCTCTGGCTGTCCTGGAATTCACTCTGTAGACCTTACTGGCCTTGAAAACTGGGGCTAAGTCCAGGCTGTCCTAGAACTCAGATGACCTTGAACTTCTGTTCCATTGCCTTCCATCTCCCTGGATGCTGGGATTACAGGCACGTGCCAACAGGCCTCCTTTGGCGTTGGAGATCAAACCAGGACTTCATGCATGGCAGGCAATGCTCTACTAACTGAACCACCCCAGTCTGTGACCCTTCTTTAGAACTCTGTGCTAAGACAGGGTTCCACTCTGTCCCAAGATAACCTTGAACTCATACCAATTCTCCTGCCTCAGGCTCGAAGTACAGGGATTACACTTTAAGAATATGGTTTGTACCTTTGAGAGCACCATTTAGTGAGAAGAGACAGACAAATGCCCACAAAGCTGCTAATCAATATATCCATGGAAGGTGCTTAGCCTGCTGCTGGGTACTGAGAAGGTTAGGGTTTTGTCTGTTTGGAGAAATCGCAGGAAACAACAAAGGAGGTGATGTTTTATTGTTTGGAGTTTTATGACCCATCAGATGATATGGGAGTGAGCTATGAGTCACCACGGACGAATATGTACTGTCAATCACAATATCCTTTTCTCGGAGGTATCATCTACCCACCTCTGAATAAGAGTAAGATGTCTTGCCATTTTTGTTTTAAGACAGGGTCTCATTATATAGACCAGGCTGGCCTAGATTTTACAGACATCCACCTGCCTCTGCCTCCTGAGTGTTGTAATGAAAGGCCTGTGCCCCTGCCCCCAGTCTGCAACTATGTTTTTTTCTAAAGATTTATTTATTTTGTGTATATTAATAGTTGTCTGAAGTACATCTGCACATCAGATCCCATAGACAGTTGTGAGTTGCCATGTGGGTGCTGGGATTCGAACTCAGGACCTTTGGAAGAGCAGCCTTAACCACTAAACCCTCTCTTCAGCCCTGCAACTAAATTTTTAACACAAGCTAAGGAAAAAAAAATGCTGCTAAATGTCACCCAGATAAAAAAAAAAGATGGAAAACTGCTTTAATACGTAGTTTTTTCCTCAGTCACGAACACTGTTTTCCTCATCTAGTCCTTTTTCTCACGATCAAGAACCATCTCTGCCATTCAGCGGAATGTTCTAGATCAAGGGTCGTCACCACAACAGCTCCTGTGTGTGTGACAATTGTTAGAGTAAGATCTTGCTAATGCATCTAACTGCCCACTGGGTGGCAGGGCTGAGCCAACTGAATTCCTGAACTCGCGAAGAAAGAATTTCTCAGAAAAGGGCAAGTTTTCAGGAAAGGCTAGGGACACAGTGTCCCATCTCCTTGGACTGTTTACATCAACACAATGTAGTTGAGAAACACACCGTCCTCCCTCGCTGCCTTCACCCCTTGCCCTGACACGTAATTCATCCATCCAGAGATTTTGAATCAGGGAAAAGTGAAATTGAGGTTTAAAATCCTAAATGACAACAACCGAAAAGGAAAGAAAAAGAAACTAAAAGCCAACACTGGCATGAAAGAGCACCAGGTTCCAAGATGTCAAACATTCTCCTCTAGAGGGGTGCCCCAACCCATCAGTTCAATCCCAGATCCTCCTCTGGAGGGGTGC
>NC_022022.1:4599984-4617186 GCF_000317375.1 Microtus ochrogaster
TAGACCAGGCTGGTCTCGAACTCACAGAGATCCGCCTGCCTCTGCCTCCCGAGTGCTGGGATTAAAGGCGTGCGCCACCATCGCCCGGCTTTCCCCACTTTTTTAAAAAAGAATTGTGCTAGATTATCAGAGAAGACAGATGTTTATTCATTACTGAATAAGTTGAACTTGAATTACGAACTAGAATGCTAGAGACAGGTTAATAACACAGTACAGCAATTTTCTGTTTGGTTTTAGACTATGCTCTTAAGTCGTCCATGATGGTCTCACCTTGAGCTTCTGATATATTTTTTTTTCCTGGTTTTTCAAGACAGGATTTCTCTGTGTGTAGCCCTAGCTGTCCTGGAACTCAGTCTGTAGACCAGTCTGTCCTAGTACTCAGAAATCCACCTGCCTCTGCCTCCCAAGTGCTCGAGTTAAAGGCCTGCACCACCACCGCCTGGAGGGGTCCTTCTTCCCTTACCTCTTGACTGCTGATCAAATCTAATGCTTCATGCATGCTGGGCTGGAATTATACCCCCCCCGGCCTAATTCTGGGGTTTTGGGGGTTTGTTTTTGATTTTTAGATTTATTACTCTTTTTTTTTTTAAAGATTTATTTATTATGTATACAACATTCTGCCTCCATGTATGCCTGCAAGCCAGAGGAGGGCGCCAGATCTCAGTACAGATGGCCGCTGGGAATTGAACTCAGGACCTCTGGAAGAGCAGCCAGTGCTCTTAACCACTGAGCCATCTCTCCAGGCTCTCCGCCACCCAGGGTTTTAATATTTACAAAAGAATGATGTACAGATGGGTGAAATGAAAAGCAAAGAAAGAAGAAGCCCACTGGGCTAGAGAGCTGGCTTGGTGGTTCTGAGCGTTTGTTGATGAAAAAAACCTGGGTTGGGTTCCCAGCACCCACACGGAGGCTGACCACCTCCTCAGGCACCAGCCATGAATGTACATGGAGTCAAAGAACACATGCACATAAAATAATAAAAATAAATCTAAAAATTAAAAAGAGAGAAAGCCAAGCAAATCCTTAGGAAAAGCTCCAAAGGAGTGGGCAGAAAACAAAATAGAATTGCTAGCAAAAGATAACAGAATAAAGTCCCAAAGCCAAGGTGAATGTCTAATTCTTTAAATGGTGGTTTTTAAACTGTATAGTTGTCAAACAAAAAAACAAAACAAAACCCACAAAAAAACAAAACCCACTTTGGTGTCTTCCAGAAACCTTGAGGAAAACCTAGAGCAGTGGTTCTCAACCTTCCTAATGCTGGACCCCTCCCTTATTACAGTTCCTCATGTTGCGGTGACCCCAACATGAAATTATTTCATTGCTACTTCATAACTGTAATTTTGCTAGTTATGAATCATAATATAAATATCTGTGTTTTCCAGTGGTCTTAGGCGGCCCCTGTGAAGGAGTCTGACTCCTAGGTAGAGAAACACTGTTCTAGAGGGAAGAGAAGGCAAACTACAAAGGGAGGAGTTTAGTCAAACAGACAAAGCTGACTTAAGAGATTCTTTTTCAAGTCTTAAGCCAGCTGTGGTGTCGCTTGCAGACCTGGCACTCAGGAGGCGGAGGCAGGAAGATCAGCTGAGCTCAGGGACTTCCAAACAACCTGGGCAGTAAGGCAAGACCTTGTCTTAGGTGTCTAAAAAGAAAAGGAACCTCAGTACTTCAACAGCCAAAGTGTGGGCCTCCGTGAGGTATTCTGTGCGGGAGCCCTTCCACGCCAGTCTTTAGTTCAGGTGTCCATGATAAAAGCGTCAAAACTTCCGGGCCAGGAACAGCTCCAACCAGACATTAGCTGATTGTCGGAGAGGATGCCACATGGCCAAAATAAGGGAACTATTTAGAGTCCTCTTTAAAGCTCTTAGAGTCTTGCTCCGTATCCTTCTCAATGGCTTTACAAAGGTCAAAAAAGGATACATGTCAAAGCACCGGGAAATCAAGTCTCACAGCAATTGAAATCAAGTCACTATACAGCCCAGACTAGTCATGAAGTGTCGGTAATCCTCCTGCCTTACACCCCCAGTGCCGGGGTTGTAAGAGTGAGTCACCTGCTTGGCACGGAACAAATAGACCTAGGTTTAAGCTCTGGATGTACTTACAAAACCTGTGCCCTCGGGCAAATCCCTACACCTTTCTGGACCTGGTTTAATTAACTCCCAGTTACAGGATTATCGGGCGAAGTAAATGAAACAACCCAACTTTCAATTCTGTTTAGACTAAGATGATAGATGGCTTCACAAATAAAGAAGCCTTGACATAAGTATGTTGAGAACTGGTCTTTGGCTTGGGTCAATCTCAAAGTTTAGTTCCAGTGTTAGGAAGGCAGAAACAGGCGGGTCTCTGTGAGATGGAGGCTAGCCCAAGATTCATAGTGAAATCCTGTCTAAAAACGCAAGTTTGAGGCCAGTCTGGGATACACGCAACCTTGTCTAAAAGAAAAAAAAAAAAGGTAGTTTCTTTGAATTCTTAGGCTATCATATAATTATTTAGGTAGTCTTATTTATCTGTGACTTGGAATCATGTAAACAACTGGGCCATCTCAAATCCAGTTTCATTTAACATCTTTTCCAGCTCTAAACTAACATTCCTTAGGGAAAAACAAGGAAAAAGGGCGGTGGATGAAGGACAAGACAAGTTTACAAAGTGGAGGCCCTGGCCAGAGGTTAGGAAAACATGCTGTTTGCCTTCCCAGCTGAGCCTTTCCAGCTCTAAATGTCTGCAAAGCCAGAGGTGAAAGAAAAGAGAGATTGAGCCACAGCCTTGCCTCCTCCTGTCCACTGGGCTTGCAGGCTGCCAGCGTTGGCTATCAGGTCATCGAGAGTAAAACAAAGGACAAACACCACGGGTTTCCTGCTGGCACCGGGAAGAAGAGGGTGGGAAAGGGGCAGGTAAGCGATGACCTCACTCGCAAAACTCCCGAGCCAAGCCCTGCCTTGCTCCTCTGGGAACATCTGTCCTTGTCTTTGTACCCACGAGTGTTTGTACTGTGTGTAGGGCAAGAGTTTGGAAGACTTTTCACTTTCTTCTTCCACCTAAGAACTGAGAAGGGGTGTGTGTGTGTGTGTGTGTGTGTGTGTGTGTGTGTGAGAGAGAGAGAGAGAGAGAGAGAGAGAGAGAGAGAGAGAGAGAGAGAGAGAGAAGAGGGGCAGATTGTTATCAGAATACCAGGTGAAAGGTCATGGTCATTAACAGCCTATCTAGGAGGCAGCCAATTCAGAACAAGCCTTGGCCACAGGCCAGGGAGAGCAAGCTGCCACTGCCAAAGTTAAACAGAGTTTTGGCCTAACACAGAACAAACAAGTGGTCTGCAGGGAGTGCTGTAAACAGAAGATAGGACAGTTGCGCAGGGAACAAGACACTGAACTGTCAAATTAAAAAAAAAAAATCAGTACTCCATAGACAACCTCAACTAAATACCAGCATTGCCTTTTCTCTAAGATGTCCCGAGTCAACACTCTGGGACCCATTTGCAGCCACCTCTACTCCTTCCTTCTGACCTCCTCAAATCTTAAAAAAAAATAGTCATTGTTTACATTTATTTTCTGTGTCTGTGGGTGTGAGTAGTAGGGCAGGAAAGGCCAGGGTTGGGTCTCTCCTACTGTAGGGGTTCTGGAGACTGAACTCCGGTTGTCAGGCCTCATGCCATCTCCCTGGTTCTCCTCAAATCTTATGTAGCTGGGGCTGAAGAAGTGGCTTGGTGGCTAATAATACCAGAGGACCCGGACTGAATTCCCAGCACCAGAATGGCAGTTCCAACTCTGTAACTGCAGTTTCCAGGGCATCTGGCATCGTCTTCCGGACTCTGCCTGCAGCAGGCATGCATGTGCCAAAGCACCCATGCATGCACACAAAAATTCTCAAGTCTTATGTTGTTACATATCACACTATTTAACAATATTGATATATATGCTTTTGGTAAGCATTTTGATGTTTTATGATATCAAGCTAATTTATTTTCCCCCAGATGCCTGCAGAGTTTGGAACTAAAATGAGAGTCCTACCTCCTTTGTTCTTAATCAATACTGTTTATCATCGGAAAACACCTCAAGCCTAGTTACCTTTCTGGAACAAACACGCACACACACCCTAAGGATCAACATGTTCCTAAACTCTGGTCTTGTGTTTATGGTTTTCAACCGTGTGACATCCAACGCTGAGCTTGCTTAATATTGAGGTTGAGTTGTAACTTGTTAGCCTTAGGGTGTCAACCCAGTTAAGGCGTGTGAGCATGGAGAGGCGCTTTGATGGACAGCAGCGAACAGGTTCCTAACTGTGCAGAAGGCAGGATTTTAGACACGCGAAAGCTTTTTACTTCTCCATCTTAACCCCAGGACCATTGTCTTCATGTCCCAGCACAAGGAAACAGGGTGACAATCTCCTGATAATTCTGCCCAAATATGGAAGGAGTCTAGGACTCAGTGACAAGGGGAGGGGGCGGAATCCTTCTGCACAGGCGGTTTTCTTAGCACACTTCAGACTTATTTCTTGAGTCAGCTCCTGGAGGCATCTGTCAGCTTAGTCAACAGCCAGGCAAGTAACGCCAACAGAATCTGAGCCCTGGTGAGTGTGGAACAGGCTTACGGATATGCATTTAATTTACCGAGCTTAAGAGAGAGGAGGAAGACATAGAGCGACAGGAACAGGGGGACGGAGTCAGAAGTGATGGATCTTTTTCTTCCTTTTTTTTTTTTTCCTTTTTTGTACCCACTCCCTTTTTCCTGGAGAAACAGGGACGGGGGGAGAGATTAGTGAAGAGTACACACCTCATTAAAGCTGAATGAGGGAACATATACAAAGTGTTCCCCAACTTCACAGGTAGTCTGAAGAGATGAGGGGATAAGCAACAGGATGTGGACACTCCCTTACTGCTTCCGTTCCAGAGGACAGAGAACAGAATAGAATGTACATGTGCGAGAACAGTAGCAGCCCACAGGGACATGGAAGGAAGGGGACACACCAGACAAATGTTCCCGCTTTCCAATGGGGACAGAAAGGGGGCTTAAAATATCCGACATATGTGCTTTGTTCCTCAGCAGACGTGCAATAGGAGGACGCCGGGCGGGCTCTTTCTCACTGACACAACCGCACCCTCGCCCTCCGCCCAGTCTAAAGTATCCTTGGGGCAGTGGGATTATTTTTCACAGACTTGCGAACTTGTGAGCCAGGAATAAACAGTCGCCTCGAAATGAATTGCGCTGGCTAAGACGAGGCATGAAATCGTCTCCTAAGCACATTTTTCTTTCACCTAAAAAAAGAAAAAAACAAAACAAAACCCAAGCCACCCAAACAACCGTGACCCCAGGCCGAGTGCCTGGATGGGGTTCAGGGTCGCGGGGCCAGGGCCTCCTAACTCCCGGGGGATGGGGGTGAGCGGTCCGCGGCCCCAGCCTCGCCCCTCCTCCTGGCAAGGCAGCGCACCCGCACAGCAACCATTTTCCCCGCTAGAGCACACCGTGTCCACGCGCCCCTGCGGCCTCGCTGATTGGTCGGAGGCCTGGTAAACAAGAGCCAAGCAGCCAATGGGAGAACTGTGCACGAGGGCTGCACGAGCCTCAGAGCCAGCGCTCGCGTGGTGCTGCTAGCCAGGCAGCTATATAAAGGCGTTTCCGGCTCCCGATAGACACTCTCTTCCTCTGGTCTCCTGCCTACCCGGAGTTCATCCAGCTGCGGGAGCAAAGACAGCTGTTGTTGCTGCCTCTTGACAGCCTTTGGCACAGCCCGCGGCTTGCAACTTTCAGTCACCGGTTCGAGAAGTTGTTGGGGTTTGCTGGAGAGCTTCTTGAATTTTTTAGTTGGGTTTTTCAAGCCCCGGTCTGCGGTCCGGAGAGTGAGCGCTTTAATTCGCTCCTGGCGTTTTTCCTCTTTGGCTTCCGTTCATCTTGAACCCGCTGAGCCCAACCATGGTGATGTTCAAGAAGATCAAGTCTTTTGAGGTGGTCTTCAACGACCCGGAGAAGGTGTACGGCAGTGGGGAGAAGGTGGCCGGCCGGGTGATAGTGGAAGTCTGTGAAGTTACTCGCATCAAAGCCGTCAGGATCCTGGCTTGCGGAGTGGCCAAGGTCCTGTGGATGCAGGGGTCTCAGCAGTGCAAACAGACCTTGGACTACCTGCGCTACGAAGACACGCTGCTCCTAGAAGACCAGCCGACAGGTACGGAACCAGCTGTTCTTTGCAGGGCGGATGGTGGCTGGGGCGGGGGAGGGCTTTAAAAGGAGGCACTAGCGCCTCCACCAAGTGTTTGGAGTTGTTCGCTCGAAGGGTTTGAATTATGTTGGTCCCGATATTTTTAAGTTTTAATTTGCAAGCATTTTGCTACACGCCCATCCCCCGAGGGTGATTTTATACAGTTTCTGAGGTGCTGTTTCCAGAAGGTGTTGCCTTAGCTACTTAAAGACTAATGTATTCACAATCTGTTCCCGATTCCTGGGGCAACTGTGCTGGGTGAAGCTCTTAGTAATTGTGGGCTTTGTAGCTTTCTGTCCAAGAAAGTGCACCGGAATCTTATTCCACTGTAAGAGATGATAATGGAAGTAAAATAATCTTGTCTGCTGCCCAAACAGTCTACACAGAGGCTTTTGAAATAATGGGCCCTTGCCTTTGTTTCCCTGCAGGTGAGAACGAGATGGTGATCATGAGACCAGGAAACAAATACGAGTACAAATTTGGCTTCGAACTTCCTCAAGGGTAGGCATTGGCTGAATGCACCTTGGACTCTATTTCTGTAACCCCCCTTCCCTTCCCCCCTCTGATCTCTTACTGTTCTTAGAGAGCATTAATTTTTTTTCCCCATCGTTTGACACAGGCCCCTGGGAACATCCTTCAAAGGCAAATATGGTTGTGTCGACTACTGGGTGAAGGCTTTTCTTGATCGTCCCAGCCAGCCGACCCAGGAGGCGAAGAAAAACTTCGAAGTGATGGACTTAGTGGATGTCAATACCCCTGATTTAATGGTGAGGGTTACTTTAAGGGTCTAGTCTCCTTGGTCGGGGATAATAAACTAGATGCTTGGAGCATTGAAATATCTCAAAACATCGTGTCCTTCTACACAGGCACCGGTATCAGCTAAAAAGGAGAAGAAAGTTTCCTGCATGTTCATTCCTGATGGGCGCGTGTCCGTCTCTGCTCGAATCGAGAGAAAAGGGTTTTGTGAAGGTAAAAAAAAACCTCTTGCTTAAAACACAGAGGGCGTAGTCAGAACCGTGGGCTTGGAGGGGGAGGGGGGCATGGAGTCGAGGAGAGGAAGCGCCGTTAACCTCACGGATATTCATGTCTTTTCATCTCTTATCCCAGGTGATGACATTTCCATCCACGCCGACTTCGAGAACACATGCTCCCGTATTGTGGTCCCCAAAGCAGCTATTGTGGCCCGACACACTTACCTTGCCAATGGCCAGACCAAGGTGTTGACTCAGAAGCTGTCCTCAGTCAGAGGCAATCACATCATCTCGGGGACCTGTGCGTCCTGGCGTGGCAAGAGCCTCCGCGTGCAGAAGATCAGACCATCCATCCTGGGCTGCAACATCCTGCGCGTTGAGTATTCCTTGCTGGTGAGTGAAGCAGGGGCTTGGTTCTAGAGGGGAAACAATTCTTCAGGTACACATTCAGTGCCTTCTCTACCCAACCATCTAACACACTGCCACTTTCCTTTCCAGATCTATGTGAGTGTCCCCGGCTCCAAGAAAGTCATCCTTGACCTACCCCTGGTGATTGGCAGCAGGTCAGGTCTGAGCAGCCGGACCTCCAGCATGGCCAGCCGGACAAGCTCTGAAATGAGTTGGATAGATCTAAACATCCCAGATACCCCAGAAGGTAAGCCACAAACGGCTAATAGCTTTCTTTGGCCTGATCGGGCTTGTGCAATTGGTAGTCTGGCGGTTCTTAGCTGGATTTCTCATTCCTGTTTTCCCTTTGTAGCCCCTCCTTGCTACATGGACATCATTCCTGAAGACCACCGCTTAGAGAGCCCCACCACTCCCCTGCTCGATGACGTGGATGGTGCTCCAGACAGCCCTATCTTCATGTATGCCCCTGAGTTCCAGTTCATGCCCCCACCCACTTACACTGAGGTGAGAATTGCTATTTTTTATTGTTGACGTTTTATCCCAGGCCTTCTGAAGGAAGGAAGGATTATTAAGCACATGGTTTTTCTACCTAAGAAAACTAAAATAGTCTCTTCACGCTTCCTCCCAGGTGGATCCCTGCACCCTTAACAACAACAACAACAACAACGTGCAGTGAGCGTGTGGGTACCAGATGCGTCTGTACTCGCTCTCTTCTTTCTGCCTCTCTGCTTGGACTCCAGTGTTTTAGAGACCCAGTCTCAGAGTGGAGAACGGCTCCACCCCAGCCTCTGACTGCACTACAGGGGTGGTGATCAGCAGGCGGGTTCTCCGGCTTCAAGTGGTGCGGACCCAGCTAGCGCCCGCACTGTGTGTGGTGTTAGGAGTGTTTGCTGGGTGGTTCAGACCCAGTCCACTTTCTCTCAGGCCTTGGAAACGAAGAGGTTGTCTGTAGTTTTTGAGTCAGTGTATAAATTATCTTCTGGCATGGTCTTTCCGAGGTTTTTTTTTTGAAGGGAGTTCTAGAATTAACAGCAAACCATGAACTTCTCTGTGCCATGGAAGACAGAATCTATTTCACATACTAGGAAAAAAAAGGAAAATCGTGGCCAAAATTTTGGAAGAAGTGGTTTTGTTCTTGTTTTTTTAATCAGTGTTCCCTTTTTATATCCTTACAAAGAAAGAAAATCTTGCAAGGTTGATGTGGTTTGGGCCTGGGAGATGGAGTGCACCCTTTGTATCACAGGGCAGTTGCTCCAGGGGACTCGATCCTGGGCTCGGAGCAGTTCTGACTACTTCCACCCATGGCCATAAAAGCCATTTCACAGCCAGTTGCACTGCGTTCTCTTATAAACTAACCAGACGGAGGATCTGTTATCTCTGTGTGACTCTTGGCACTTTAGCTCTAGTCTCGACTGCAGATGTAAATTCCACTGTCTGTGTCTTAAGGGTTAAGCCCAATGACAGGGCAAAGGGATTTGTTCGGGGGTTTTGATGTTGTTCTTTTTTGTTTGTTTTTTGAGACAGGGTCTTGTCTATCCTTTGCTAGCCTGGAACTCTACACATAGACCAGGCTAGCCTCAGAGATTCCCCTGCCTCTGCCTCCTGAGTGCTGAGATTAAATGCCCAGCTTGGTTATTACTTTGGAGACTTTGTCCCAGTATGCAGAATTGTGTGATTCTGATTTGACTACGAAGGGCGTGCCCTGTGAGCCTCTGCATCGAGATGCCCCGCACTGACTCCAGGCATTGTGATGAGAAGTTCACAAAAGCCCCCCCAGACCCATGTCCTGCCCCGTGTTAGGAGAAAGGACTCTTAACTGCTCTCACTGTGGCCACTAGTGCCTGACCAGTATCTCTCAGCCATAGCACTTTGTTCAATGTCTGTGTCAGCACTGAGCTCCACCCTTTTCTGAACTGCGCAGCCAGAGAGCATGTGAGCTGACGGTGGTTTCGTTTATGTTTTTGTATTTTGTGTATCTTTTTTGTATGACAAAAACTATATTTTGTACTTATCCAAATATATTTTCACCCCAAGATGGGGAATATCGTTTGTAAAAAAAATTAATAAATAAAGTTTTTTAATAGCAAAAAAAAGGTTCTTTTTTTCTTGTCTGTGAAACAACATTGGAGAAATTACTAGAAAGTAGGTGTGCACAATGGCCTTCCCCTGCTTCACAGTGCTGGAAACCCTGTTGAGAGAGTGGTCCCTGTAGACCCCGAGTGACATCAAAGTTGAAGACAGTGATCCATCAGCTGATTCGGGCTCCATTCAGACTAAGTTGGTAGGATCTGGTGATGGAAGCTAGTTAGCCACGTCTACAGCTATCACCAAATTCCTTCAGACTTGCTCCTGTGCAGCTAAGGCTGACCTTGAACTTTAGCTCTCAAAATGGGACCCAGACCCGGTCCTTAGGCTTTGAAGAAAGTGTCTTTACCTGCTGAGCCACGCTCAATTTTAAGAAGTAGCTTTGTGGGGGGTTTGAAAGGGAGCAAGTGAGTTTCCTTTTTATATTTCTTAATCCATATGAGCAGCTTTTATTAAAACAAAGGTGGGGAGGTCCTGGGGAGAAGGGACTGGGAGACTAAAGCTAGAGGGAAATGTGTTTTCCCTGTGAGCAGGGAATCGATACTGGAACCCTGTGGTCCCTGGTGGTCCCTAATGTTCAGCAGACTGCAAATTCAAGAGTGACAAGCAGAAGCCTCAGTCCAGCAGCCCCAAGGATGGTTGGTGGGGATGGATGTTTTGGTTTATTTTATTGAGACAAGTTTCTCTGTAGCTCAGCCTAACCTCGGCCTCCCAGACACTGGGGTTAGAATTGTTTACTACCATGCCTGACTGACGTTCACTTTCATAATTTGGTTTTTACTGTAGAGATTTCCCCCCATATCTGGTTTATATGCTGAAAAAGAATAATTATTTAGGACTTAGAGTTTTAGTTGCAGATATTGGATGTTTTAGAGACAGCTAGTTTTCTAACTTTATTGTTCTTCACGTTTAGTTAGAACACAGTGGTTGACTATCCAGCCCCACCCTTATTCCCTGGCGCCTGTTCTGTTTTGGCATTTCTACAGAGAACTGATGACTGATAGACCATTTCACTGCGAGCTGAAATTATCTTGTTCCAGAAGAAGCCACACACTGAGAGGCTGAGAATGGCAGAGGATACCACACAGTTCTTCCCAGTTTTTGACTCATCTGCTTGCTTTTCAAAATGGTTTTCCCTTAGCTCCATGTAGACCAGTACAGTCCTTGAAGCGCTGTATCAGACACCAAGGCAAAGCTTCCTGCGGTGCTGCACACCCAAAATGCAGCATCGGAGAGGCAGAGACTGACTGCCAAGAACTCAAGGGCCTTGGCCACAAGTACCACCGGGTCTGCTCGGCTACACAAGAAGTACTTGTGTTCCCCCAAACAAACCAAAACCGCAAGAAGCCTGAATGGAACAGAAAGTGACATTGAAAACAGAAATTCTTTTCTACTCTAGGAATCGATCTTTATCATTCATTCTCTGTAACACGTTTCCTTACTTCCCTGCCCCACTTAAAACAAGTTATTGTTTGTGTGCAGATATGGGCACGTGCATGCCACAGTGCATATGAACAAGTTACTGTTTGTGTGCAGATATGGGCGCGTGCATGCCACAGTGCATATAAAGGTCAGGGGTCGACTGGAGTTGGTCCCCTCCTCCCACCTTCATTTGATGCCAGGGATGATGGGACGTCCTTCGATCCATCAAACAGACCACCAAGCTCACACAGCTAGGGCCTTTTCCCCCCAAGGCTGTTGACGTTTTCCTTCATCTTTTGATATAGGGTTTTATTTAGCCTAGGCTGTGTCACAAGGGTGACCTTGACTTTCTGATTGTCTTGCCTCCACCTTCCTAGTACTGGGATTGTAGGCATTGCCTGTGTTACAGTGCCCGGCTTACATACCGCTGGGAACTAAACACAGGCTTCATCCTTGTTAGGCAAACACCAGCTGGTCCCCTGCTAGCCTGTTTCTGGCTTCTTTCTGTCTATTTACAATGCACTGGTCTCTAGCTCTTTCTATTGCTGTCAATACTCTCACCTGAAGTCTTCCCCTATTTTCTCACCTGTTCAAACATTCAGTTGCTCCTCCCCTTTAAATTTATGATCAGGAAACTAGGTCAAAGTTGACAGAAAAGTTTTTTTTTTTTTTCCTGCGGCGGCGTGGTTTTCAGGGACTTGAGGGGTGGAGCAGATACAAGAGCAAGAGAGGGCCAGACTAGGAGCTGGAGAGCCGGGGAGGCCTGCACCTGGGTATTAGTGTACACAGTCTAATTGCTCAGATTTGATATCAGTGGCCAGGAGAGGATAAGTCCACCCCAGGCCACTTAAGAGATTCGAGTTTGCAAGAGGCAGAACAGATGCACCCTCTCCTGATACCCTAACCCCCATTCTCACCCCATCTGCCACTGTCTACAGGATTTTATTTTTCTTTCTGAGGTTGGTCTCACGCTGTCACCCAAACGAGCCTGGGACTCATTATTGCACGGCCTGGTGATGCTATTGCCTCAACCTCCGAGCACCGGGCTTCTAGGTGTGAGTCCCCACACCTGGCCAAAGGAGTGCTCTCTGGTGAGGGGTTTGCTGTGAGTACAGCAGCCACGAGCCGTGTGGAGCTGTCGGACTGTGACTGGAAAATGGAATTTTTAATTCTGTGTAATTAATTTAGGCTTAAATATCATGGTGTCACTGGCCACCTCCATATCGCGTAGCATAGCTAACGCTGAGGAAGGAAGTTGCCAGAACTGCTCCCCAAGAGGAAATCCATCCCTCCTGAGAGAGCACAGCAGGCTCCACTGCCTCCACTTCCTTTTGCTGTCTCTACACAATTTCTGCCTCCGCCTGGGCCATTTACTGTCTGCAGGCACACTCAGTGCCACTTCTCCAGGACCAGCGCAGCTGTTTCCCCGCTTAACGCTGGGGCTTCTTTTCCCACGCATCTGCCTTCTGATCTTTAAAGAGCTACAACCAACCTGTACAGCCAGGGGCAGAGTTCTGAGTGTTATTCCTCTGTTAGGCCCAATCTAGTACTGGAAGATCTGAGAAAAGCCAAAAAGAAAACTAAAGAGAGATGGGGAAAAAAATACCCCCAAGGAAAATAAACCAGTAACAGAGCCTGGTGGCTCAGGCCTGTAGTCCTACCCCTTGGTAGACTGAGGAAAATGGGCTAAAAGTTCAAGATAGCTTGGGCTACGCAGTGAGGCCTTTTTTGTTTTGTTTTGTTTTTTGTTTTTTGACTAGAAATGAAGCTCAGTTGGTAAATTCTTGGCCTAAAATGGACAAAGTAAAAACCTTGAGTTAGATTCTCAGTACAGTATACAAAAGGCCTGGTGGCTCACACTAGTCACCCCAGAAGTTGGCAGGCAGAGGCAGGAAGATCCCAGATGTTCAAGTCATGCTCAGCTCTGTCATGAGTTTGAGGCCAGCCTGGGATACATGAGATCCTCTCTTAAAAAGGGAGACAGAAGAACCAGTATATCCAGGCCATCCTCAGCTACATCGTGGTGAGTTGAGGCCAGCCTGGGCTACAGAACAACAGCTACAAGTAGTTACTTCAAAAAAACCAAGGACCTTCTTTGACATAAGGAAAATGCAAGGATCCAACTAGAGTCGGGGCATTGAGAGAGAAAGTTGTGGAGAAAGGATGTAATAAGCAATAGGTCAACAAGAAACAATCACACACACACAGCTAGTGACACTGACTAACTCTATGTGTGTGTGTGTGTGTGCCCCTGATGAGCACAACTTGGGTATTGTTGCTTTGTCCACATTTTATTTTTAAAGCTAGGATGTCTCAGATCACATTATGACATTCACTAAGTAGGCTATTCTAGCTGGCTAGGGATCCCCAGGGGTCCCCTTTTCTCCACTTCCCCACCCCTGGATTATAAACATTAGCCTTGTCCTGCGTTTTAAGTGGATTTTGGGGGACCTAACGCAGATCCTCATACTCATGTGGCTAGCATCGCAGTAGGAATTCACTCAGCACGTTCCTGACCGAGCCGCCTCTCCAGCCCATCTTTGAGCAATTCACAGAGTCCTGCTAGAGTTTTTTTCTTGAATCACCTCTAGGTGACAGAATACAGAAGGGAAATAAAGAAGACATTTAGCTGGCCCTTCTATTCTAACCGCCTGACAGGAAGAAAATCTTACCCTCCTCCATGTTGACCTTCTGAACACTGCATTTCTGGGGTTGGAACCTCCTTCAGATGGCTACAGATTTAGGGTTGCAGGCCTTGGCCCAGGAAGTGATGAGTCTAAGACCTGGAAAAAGTTCAGTGGTGAGCCTTCGGATACGGTCCTGTCTTAGTTAATCCTCTGTTGCTGCGATAATCAGTGGTGAGCCTTCGGATACGGTCCTGTCTTAGTTAATCCTCTGTTGCTGCGATAATCAGTGGTGAGCCTTCGGATACGGTCCTGTCTTAGTTAATCCTCTGTTGCTGCGATAATCAGTGGTGAGCCTTCGGATACGGTCCTGTCTTAGTTAATCCTCTGTTGCTGCGATAAACACCATGACCACAAGCAACTGGGGGAGAAAAAGGTTTTATTTGGCTTACGTGTCCAGAGCAGCCCTCTTTGAGGGAGGTCAAGGCAGGCACCTGGAGGCAGAAGCAGAAGCCGAGGAGGAACCCTGCTCATTGGCTTGTCCCCTGCAGCTTATTCTGCTCTTTTCTTATAATATCTCATTACCACACACCCAGAGATGGCACCACCCACACTGGGCTGGGTCCTCCCACATCAATCATTAATCAAAATGCCCCCACAGACCTGCCTACAGGCCAACCTAATGGAGGCAGCTCCTTAATTCAGGTTCCCTCCTCCCAGACGACCTTAGTTAGGGTGAAGGTGACAAAAAAACAAAACAAAACAAAAAACCTACCCAGCACAAGTACTGAGAAGAAATGGTTATTGAGAATGCAGAGCCTGGAGCCAAACTGAATTCTACACCTCCTGTGTCTCCTGCGGTCATGGGACTTAGGGCAGCTTGTTTAAACTCCATGCCATAGGCAGTACATTTGCTATTGCTTTGCTTAAAGTTTCATTTCTTTTATTCTTTGTGTGTGGCTGTGTCTGCCTGTATGTCTATGCTCTATGTGTCTTCCCGGTGCTCTTGGAAGCTAGAAGGGAGCCTCAGATCTCCAGGAACAGGGGTTGTACATGCTTGGGAGTTGCCACTGGGTGCTGAGAATCCAGGTCAGGTTAGTGCTCGTAACTGTTGCCCCAACGTTTGTCTTTTTCTTTTTCTTTCTTTCTTTTTTTAGTAAGGTGGAGATCAATTAAGAAAGATCCCCAATATTGACCTTTGACCTCTCCATGCATGTACACACACACACACACACACACACATGTGCTCATGATAAGGTGTATATACCATCCACACACACACACATGTGCTCATGATAAGGTATATATATACCATGCACACACACGTGCTCATGATAAGGTATATATATACCATGCATACATACACACATGCTCATGATAAGGTATATATATATACCATGAATACACACATGTGCTCATGATAAGGTATGAATATACCACACATGCACTCAAACACACAAACACAAAAAATTCAGCATGAATGTGTGTACACCTGTGGTGGCCAGGGGACAAGGTCAGGCGTCTTCCTCTTACAATCTCCATCTTATTTTAGGGGGCAAAGTCTTCCACTGAATCTGGAGCTCATGGGTGTAGGAGGTCCTTCTGTCTATGTGTTGCTTTCATTGGTTTAATAAAGAAACTGCCTTGGCCTTTTGATAGGGCAGAACTTAGATAGGTAGAACTGAATGCAGGGGAAAAGGGAAGTGTGGCAGATGCCATGGCTCTCCTCTCTGAGACAGATGTAGTTAGACTCATGCTGGTAAGCCACAGTCAAGTGGCGATACACATTAATGGAAATGGGTTAAACTAGTATGTGAGAGTTAGCCAATAAGAGGCTAGAGATAATGGGCCAGGCAGTGTTTAAATGAATACAGTTTCTGTGTGGTTATTTCGGGTGTAAGCTAGCTAGGCCCTCTCACACAACAGCTCACAGATTGGCTAGACTGGCTGGCCAGCCAGCCTTGGGGATGGACCCTCTTATCAGCCCCCCAACACTGGAACTATAGTGAGGTACCAGCACACCTGACTTTTATGTGGTGCTAGGGATTCGAACTCAGGCCCCTGAGCTTGTACAGCAAGTATTTTCCCTACCCCTAATTTACTTATTGTCATTTACTTTATGGAATATATATATATAGTTATATGATATATATGCATACATAGTATATGATATATAGTTATATAATATATGTGTATATAGTATATATTTATTATATATAATATTATATATATATATTTAGTTTGTTCTGCTTCGTTTTTTTAGACAGAGTTTATTTGTGGTTTTCTGGCTCCTGGAACTCATTCTGTAGATCAGATTGGCCTCGAATTCCTGGAGAGCCACCTGTTTCTGCCTCCCGAGTGCTGAGATTAAAGGTATGCACCACCACTACCCGGCTCGTTCTTTTTGTTTGTTTGTTTGTTTGTTTGTTTTTTCCGAGACAGGGTTTCTCTGTGGCTTTGGAGCCTGTCCTGGAACTAGCTCTGTAGACCAGGCTGGTCTCGAACTCACAGAGATCCGCCTGCCTCTGCCTCCCGAGTGCTGGGATTAAAGGTGTGCGCCACCATCGCCCAGCTGTTTTTGTTTTTTTGAACCAGGGTTTCTCTTTAGCTTTGGAGCCTATCCTAAAACTGAAACTAGCTCTTGTAGATCAGGCTGGCCTTGAACTCACAGAGATCTGCCTGCCTCTGCCTCCCAAGTGCTGGGATTAAAGATGTGTGCCATCACTGGCTGACTTGTTTTTATATTTTTAAGACAGAATGCCACTATGTAAACCAGGCTGGCCCCACACTTGCCTCAATCCTCCTGTCTCATGTCCCTGATTACTGGGGTTACAGATGTGACCCACATTTCCATCGCGTGTGCATGTGTGTATATGTGTGCATGTGCGTGCACACATATGCACGTGCCTGTGTTATTTTGGAGAGTCTTGCTAGATAGTCCACACTCACCTCAATCTCATAATCCTCTTGCCTCCCAAATGCTGGAATTGTAGACATATGTTACCACCCCTAGCTCAGACTGTTCATCTGTCAAATGAAAGCCAGAAGTGCAGCTGATCTCAAAGGGGTCGTGAAGATTACTAACACAGGAGTGGGGCTAATGAGATAATGCGTTGAGATAAGTGGATAAAGGCATCTGCTGCCAGGCCTGATGACTGGAGACACCCCACTACTCACACGGAAGGAAAGAACCAGCTCCTCAAAAGTTGTCTTCTGACTTGCACAGGTGTGCCACAGTGCCTGCAGATGTGCATGAGTGTGCGTGCACACACATATTCACATACATACACACACATATACACACATACTTATACATACACATATATACACATACACACATACACATATATACACACATACACATATACACATACACACATATACACGCATACTCACATACATACACACACATATACACACATACTTATACATACACACATATACACACATACACACATACATACACATACACACATATACACACATACACACATACTTATACATACACA
>NC_022022.1:4617326-4629008 GCF_000317375.1 Microtus ochrogaster
ACACATACACACATATATACACATACACACGTATACACACATACTTACACATACACATACACACATACACACACATACTTATACATACACACATACACACACATACACACATACATACACAAACACACATACTCACACATACACACACACACACACCCACACACGTATGCCCTGATGCAGGGGCTAGAGAAATGGCTCAGTGGTTAAGAATACTTGCTGCCCTTCAGATGATCTGATTTAGTTCCCACATCAGATGGCTCACACACTCCAGCTCCAAGGGATCTGAAGCCCTCTTCTGGCCTCCTTGAACACCATAGACATGTGGTATTCACTCACACAGACACAAAAACATTAAAAAAAAGAACAAATTTAAAAAAACACATGAAGCGTAGTAAGTGGAGAATATATCTGGGTACTATTAGAACAAAAACAGTGTTTGTTACTCAAAATAAGAGTAGCCTGGGCATAGTGGTGTACCCCTATAATCCCAGAAGAGAGCCTACTCCCGCAAACTGTTGTCTGACCTCCACTAGTACACTGTAACTGAATCTTCTAACCGCTCCAGTCTATACATTTAGGGGAAATGTATCAAATAGTGTGGTAAACTGAGGAACAGAGAATGTAGACAGACAAAGTAAGACTAGCAAGGTCTTGAATTTCTTTCTTTTTCTTCGTTTTTTACATTTCTCTTTATTATTATTATTTTAATCTTTATTTATATAAATAAAAACAATTTTGTTTTTGAGACATGATTTTTCTGTGTAACCCTGGTTATGCTAGATTTACTCTGTAGACCAGGCTGGGCTCAAACTCACCTGCCTCTGCCTCCTGAGGGCTGGGATTAAAGGCATGCGTCACCACCACCTAGCTCTTTTTAATTTTTTAGCTGTATGAGTTTTTATCTGCATGTATGTATGTGCATGTATGCCTGGTGCCTGCAGAGGTCAAACATGGCCTAGAACTGGAGTTACGGATGGCTATAGGTGTGTGAGAATGGAACCCGGTCCTCTGCAAGAATCATAGGTGCTCTTAATCTCAGGGCCCTCTCTCCAGCCTTAGAATTCCATTTGCTAAGGTCTTTGATCTTTTCCCAGAGATAGACTAGCTGGGTAGTACAAGGGTCAGAGGTATTGAGACTATCCATGAGGCCCAGTTTAGTTGATCCAGATTGTTCTTGTCCCGTCCTGACCTTTCACTGGGTTTGGCCCTTTCTATTTTTTCTTTAGCCCGTTATGTAGAGAGAAAAGAATGAACAAACTCCGTACTGGGATTTTTCTGTGTACCGCTTGCTTGCTCATCTCCAGGCAACAGAGCGATGGAGCGAGAAAGACAGAACATGGGGACTGGATTGTGAATTCCACATGACCTGAGTCTTGGGATGTCAAGTGAGGTCCATTCTCTCTCTTTTTTTGGGTGATGGGACTGCCGACTAGACAGACATCTTCAAGTCAACCAAGTGTCAGCAAACAGGTTGGAAATGTCTGGCTATTTTTAACCTCCTGGGCAGATGGAGAACGGAAGGGGTTCAGTTGCTCGGAGAGGAGGTAAATTGAGGGGCTTCCTTTATATAGCTCTACGGATGAAGACTCCTCCACCTAACATCCCCCCCCACCCGAATTCATGATCTTTGCGTCCTGCCCTGTTCCTTTCTCTCCATTGTCTTTCATCCTCGCCTCATCTTCCAGCTGCAGAAACTTTGCTTCCTGTTCCACACTCAGATTCTTTTCCCCTCCAAGACTCCGTTAATCAGTGAAAGTGGGGTTGGGCAGGAAGCCATGACTCCTTTTCTCTCCATGGAAGAAGAGGTTGCCCAGCTGGGTGGCATCCAAATTCTACCTTCCTGCCAGGCCTGCAGGAGGGCTCCAAACTCTCCTGAAACCTCAGGGACCCTACTGTCCCTATTCTTAGGAACAGAATTCAAGATTGAAAACCCATGTTTGGGTTTCACATGCCTTGAGAAAGTAGAAAAGATGCCTGTGGAGGTCAGAGAGATTGAAAATGATGACATGTTGATACTGCCAGCCAGAAAACCGGCTCCCATGGAGTTGGAAGGGCTGGGGCAGTGAGCCAAGGGCAAGCCTAAGAGATCCTGTTGACTATGGGCAGGGGGTCCTGGAAACTGGGCATGGAGATGAGTGGGGAAGAGAAAGATTATGGAACTTCTCAATGTGGTCTTTGTCTTCTCCTGGCCTTCTTTTTTAAACCCTACACGAGTATCGTCTTCTCCTTTTGGTCCTTCCTGTGCCTCAGCATCTCTTCCCATCCGCTCTACCCTGTTTTGTGGTAAAGGAAGGAATCCTTGACACAGATGCTCCAAGGTTTCTGGGAAGTCTGCAGGGAGATGGAATTTCTGCTTGTGATAGAATCCCAGCATAAACACACTGTGATTTGTGTTTCTCTTCCTGTATCTTGATTTTAGCTGAAGTTGACTAAATGGAGCACAAACAGAGGAAACGCTAAGCCAGAGGCAGAACACTAGCCAAAAGACGAGCCAAACAGCTTGCTGATGTTTAGAAGCCTGTAAAGTTCCTTCCTAAAGGTTTGAATTGGTTGAAAACATTGGGAAACCATATTTCCACATTTTAGGGGCCTGTTTGTGGCATTGCATTCCTGGAGTCCCAGCATTTGGAAGCATGAGACAGGAAGATTAATAGTTACAGGCCACAACTGGCTACACAACAAGCTGCTCTCAGATGCTGGAGAGAGAGAGAGAGAGAGAGAGAGAGAGAGAGAGAGAGAGAGAGAGAGAGAAGGGGGCAGGAAAAATGGCTCAGAAGTAATGGCACCTGCTACTGAGTCCAATACCCGAACCCATGTAAAGATGGAAGGAGAGGGCTGAGTCCCCAAAGTTGTGCCCTGAGCTCCATGTGCACTGTAGCAAAAGTGCAAATGCACTTGCACTTCCATGCAACACACACATACACACACACACATGCACACACACATACACACACACACACACATGCGCACACATATGCACACACACCCCAAAATCCAAGAAGGGGAAATCTCAGTACTAGGGAGGCTGAGACAGGAGGGTTGGGAGTTCAAGGCTATTCTCAGCTGCATAGCAAATTTCAAGTCAACTTGGGTTGCATAAGATATTATCTGTCACAAAAATAAATACACAGATAAAACAAGAGGAAAATTATTTGAAGTACCCCAAGGACTACAAGGATAAATCTAAGTAAAAAGATCTCCTTGTTCACAGCCACCTCTCTGGGCCAGACCCTCCCTCCCCATCCATCTCCTGAGAGCTCTGTAGACATTGCTGACACCCCTCGACAGGTGTGAGGGTGGTGGTTTGGACTGGAAAACAAGACTCAAACAGGATCCAGGCCAAGTAAGGGAGAGGTGAGGGGCTGACAGCCACCAGATCCAAGTATGGTCAGACAGGAAAAGGCATCTGGGTGCCAGGAGAGAGGCCTGGGGGAAGAAAATAGGCTTTGCGAAGCATTACTCGTCTCGGAGAGGGACTGGCGCTCTCTCCCACACAGGGCCCATCTTTGCTTACTTCCTTTTACCACCCCCCTGGCTAAAGCATTCACTCAGGGAAGAGCTTCCTCTCAAACTGGTTGCTTCCCTGACCACAGCAAAGCAAAAGGAAAACAAACATCAAGGCTCCCCCCTCCCCCATCCAAAGGGGACTGCAGGAGTCATCACCATGAGAAGAAAGAAAGACCTCCAATTTAGGCAGGGTATCTTTTTTTCTGCCTTCTTTTCTTTTCTGTTTTTGTTGTTTATAGTCAGGGTCTCTTATAACCCAAGCTGACCTCAGACTCACTATAAAGCCAAAGTTGATCCTGAACTCCCGGTTGTCCTTTGCCCTGCCTTTACCCCGCAAGTCTTTGTTAGAGAGGTTTCACTTGCTGGCTGTGGTGCCCCTTGCTTGTAACCCTAACCCCAGCACCCAGGAGCCAGGCTATCAAATTTGAGACCAACTGGAGATCCTGTCTCAAAAAAAAAAAAAAAATACCAAGAAGGCTGGGGAGGTGGCTTAGTCAGGAAAGTGCTTGACATGCAGGTCCGAGGAGTTGAGTGTGGTGTCCAATTCCTGCAATCCCAGGGCTGGGCACGTGGACACAGGTGAGTGGCTGAGGTCGGTGTCCAGCCCTCTTAGCCCCACTTCAGAAACTCAAAGCCAGTGAGAGACCCGGTCCCAAAATACAAGGTAGGTCATGTGTGAGAAGTCACAGCACTTTAGGCTGACTGCTAGCCTTCATATATAGACACACATGAGCATATGCATCTGCACATATATGAACATGCACGCAAACAAAACCTCACCCCTCACCACACCAAGATAGGAACACACCAAGTGTGGTGGCACAAACCTAAACCTATAAGCCCAACACTTCTGCTGTTGTTTGGGCTGGCTGGCCTTCCTTTCTTCCTTCCTTCCTTCCTTCCTTCCTTCCTTCCTTCCTTCCTTCCTTCCTTTTTTTTTCCAAGACAGGGTTTCTCAGTGTAGCCACCCAGGCTGTCCTGGAACTCACTTTGTAGACCGTCGACCAGGCTGGACTCGAACTCACAGATCTGCCTACATTTGCCTCCCAAGTGCTGGGATTAAGGGCATGAGCCACCATGCCTGTTTTGTCTGATTTTTTTGTTTTGTTTTGTTTTCCAACACAGGATCTCACTATGTAGCTCTGGCTCTCCTGGAATTCACTCTGTAGATCAGGCTGGCCTCGAACTCACAGAGATCTGCCTGCCTCTGCCTTCCAAGTGCTGGGATTAAAGGTGTGAATCGCTACACCTGGCAATCCCAGCACGTTGAAAGCTGGGGCAGAAGAATTATTCCGTGTCAATGTCTGAGATGAGCCTGTTCTACATGAGGAGCCCCAGGCCTCTGTGTCTCAAAGAAGATAAAACAAAAACAAGCCAGACATAGTGGTGTGAGCCTGTGATCTCAGCATGAGGAAGATGGAGGCAGAGGGCTGGGGTCCAAGCACTGGGCGAGCAACAGGGTACTGGGTCAGGCAGCAGTTGGCTATTTTTTTTTTTTTTTTTTTTTTTTTTTTTTTTTGGTTTTTCGAGACAGGGTTTCTCTGTGGTTTTGGAGCCTGTCCTGGAACTAGCTCTTGTAGACCAGGCTGGTCTCGAACTCACAAAGATCCGCCTGCCTCTGCCTCCCAAGTGCTGGGATTAAAGGCATGCGCCACCACCGCCTGGCTTGGCTATTTTTTTTTTCACTTCTTTACTATTAACAGAGAGGCATACGCATAGGGCTGTGGCTACTCAGGGAAGGGAAGGAGTCTGAGCTGTAGGGGACACAGCCCATAGCGGATGATCTTGGGATTAAAGGAGGTTTGAGGACAGAAAGTAGTCATAGACCCTGTAATCATGGAAGCCTTAACCTTGCTGGTCTTGTACGTAGGGTTAGATTAGTGTGTGCCTACTAACTCCCTCTGGGTGAGCTGGCTGGCAAAAGAGACACATTAAATCCCGTTGAATTAGGCAACGCATTCTCAGGGATAATACTAGAAACTAGAATTCCGCATGGGGATTTCAAATTCCCACAGTCGTGATTTCCTTGGGGAAAACGTGGGTCTCTGTAGGGGAAGAGTCAGTGGAGAAAAGGTCAATGCTAGCCTGGCCAGATTACCTAACTAAACTATTCCTGTCACGCTCATTTATCTCCTCGGCCTTCTGGCCAGGCGTATTTGAGGACAGATAGGAAGGGCCGATAGCAGCGGCCCCTTCTTTGGTCTGAAATCTCTGTGTTGTCCTTGCTCTGCATCCTGACTTGCAGGTTGTGGCCTTGACCTCTCTGCAGGGTCTTCTGATTTCTTGGAATTGCTGATGCCCAGCTACTCTGGCTAGAAAGGTTCTTGGAGACAACTGGCGATATGCCTGGTGTATCTTTAGTCTGCCTGGCCGAAAATAAGGCGGGGAGATCAAGGGGATTGAATGAGCTTGGCAAAATAGGCACGCGCCCTGGCATTTGGAGGACAAAGGTTGGAGTGACCATTTGGGATTGGTGTACTGCTACTGCCTCAAAGACAAAATGCCTTAAAAATCAGGTCATATTTGAACTCCGCCCTAGCTGGAGTCTTGCTTTTCTTGGCAGGTGACTTTGTGGGATGAAACCAATGGCATGAGACTCGGTTCCATTTGTAGCTTTGCATGAGGATCCACAGCTACTCTACTGAGTAGTAGGCTTCTCTGGAGACATCTAGTCCAAATTCATGTGTCAGACAAAAAGAAACTGAGGCACGTCTTGACTTTGTGAAGGACACAAGACTATGGAGTAAGGAGAGTAAAGCAAAGAGATGATGCTTCTGATCGCCTGTCCGAGAGGACAACCATTGCCCCTGACTTAGCTTTTCTGCTTGTTTGTTTTTGGTTTTGTTTTGTTTTTTGTTTTTTTGTTTTTCCAGACAGGAGCTCTCTGTGCAGCTTTGGACCCTGTCCTCCAACTCACTCTGTAGACCAGACTGGCCTCAAACTCACAGAGATCCACCTGCCCCGCCTCCCAAGTGCTGGGATTAAAGGTGTGTGTCACCACCACCAGGCCTTGTTTTTTTCTTTTAAGTCTTTTGAGACAGTGTCTCCTATACCCCAGCTTGGCTTCTAATTTTCCATGTAGTCAAGGGTTGTAGGCATATGCCACTGTGCTCGGTTTCTATGCTGTTGGGGACAGAGACGAGGACTTGGTGCACGCTCGGCAAGCGCTCTACCGACGGAGCTATACCCCCAGCTCCCCACACCCTGCTTCGTTCTTGACCAGCCTACACCCTTCTTTACTTTCAAAGTTCAAACAACCATAAAAATGAGTTGCAGAAACCAGCTATCTTTCCCTTACCAAACTGTAGGTGCCTTATCACTCTACCGATCTACCTTCTAGTTTTCAGTTTTCTTGAGTCTCCACGATCAATCTAAACTGCATGTTGCATTCAGATCTCCGGTTGGGCTTTGCTCAAATACTGGAGTCCCTACACCTGTTCGCAGACGCAGACTCGCATTTCACACCTGCCCGAGTAGGAGAGGCCTGGGAGGGTCAGGGAGAGCAGGTTTCCTGTCATAGAAGCTACTCTGTAGCCCAGGCAGTGGTGGGCACGGAACCATTCAGACAATAAAAACTGTCTTATTATTTATGATGTACACGGGTGGCAAGCACTGTCTAGGCCTGATGTAAATGTTTGTGAGCAGAACCTCAACTGTTAAGGTACCTCTCCAGGAGACCAGCTTTGACCCTGGCTCCTGGACCTAGACTCCACTGCCTGTCTGGTAGGTAGTGTTATGGGAAGTTGGGGAAAGGTCAGTGGAAATAGTTTAACTCATGCCTGGAACCACTATGGAATCTGGGGAAGGTGCTGGGTCTCGTGTCCAACAAGGTCACCTGCCAGGAAAGGCAGGCGTCCAGGCAGGGCAGAGTCCAAGAATGGCCTGATCTTTATGACACTTTGTCTCTGAGGCAGTACAACGGATCCCAAGTGGTCATTCCAACCTTTGTCCTCCTTTCTCCTATATCCTGGGGAAAGGGACGTGGGGAGAGCTAGGTGGGGACACATTTCCTGCCCTTCTCTCCTACCTCTCCTTCGGGATCTTTGCTCCCATTGCTTTAAGAAGTTTCCAGGGACCGTGAGATAGCTCAAGGGTGTCTGCCTCCAAGCTTGGCAACTTGAATTTGAGCCCCAGACCCATACGGCAAAAGGAGAGTAACTGATTCCCGCAGGCTGTCCTCTGTACCACCCCCGCCTCCGGCGCCCTCAAATAAGTGAAATATAATGAAAAGGGAGTTTCCAGAGGAGCATCCGGCAGGCTAGCAGTGACTCCCAACAGAGCTCTGAGTTTAAGTGACAGGTCAGGATAGTGTCTCCCCTCCTGCGTGTGTGGAGCACTGGGGGAGGAAGGGACACACTGAGGAAAGACAAAAGAAAACCTGCCAGGATCTTACTCTTGTTTTCGGCTGTTCCCTCCCTAGCTACAGTCGCCTGCTGGGCAACTGTGGGAAACCCCAGCGACAAGTCCCCTGGCTCCACCCTTCACGCGGAGAGCTAGAAAAGGAAACATCAATCATCACAAATTGCTCAATAACTCTGGAATGTTCGTTTCTATTCCTGTTCCCTTCTCCGTTTTCTTGGCCGGGCTTCTATCTTAACACTTACTACCACATTTAAACGAGACTTTTAAAGGTGCTTTCCCGGAACGGAGTCTAAGCCTCCCTCCCCCTTCTCCATGTACAAATGGGGTCAGAAATGCTTGACTTTGGGTTTCGGGTCTGTAGCTCACGCTGCTGTAGGAAGTTCAGTTGGCCTGCCTAAGAGCAATGGAGACATCATTGACACTTCTCTCCCATTCCATCTTATGACTTCTAAATGCTCAGCGGAGTCTCCTGTGGTAGCATCCCAGATATCTACGCAGGTCCTGCTCAGTTCCTACACTGGACACGCAACTTACTCGTGGCCACGGCATGGCAAATGCATGCAACCAATCAGCTCGAGGAAGGTTTCCTCGGAAGCCAATCAGAGCCTAGGGAAGTGACCTCACCCAAGGGAGCGCTGTGTGGGCGAGGAAACGTCTCTTAGAGCAGAGTGTGCCTAAATCCCTTCCTCCCCACCCTCCTTACTTCCTGAAGGATAACACCGCCTACCCCTCCCCAAAGTAGAGTGAGAAAGGGTAACTAAATTCCACAAAGGCGAGAACCAAAAGAGACAGTGCAAGCCACACACTGGCTCTGGGAGTGAGAACAGGATTTTAGGGTTCCCTAAATATGCCTTTCAAAGTGGGCTCTCCAGGTCCTGGAAGAGAACTTCGTGCTGAAAACAGCGTCACTCCTCTCTGGCCTTTCTTGACTGAGCACAAAAATAGCTGTAATCATTTGTAAATAAGGACACGATCAAGGTCAGGTGTGAGAAAGAGAGGGCTGTGGCCTTGTGATCATGCCTGAAATTATACCACGTCCCTGTGGGGAGGCCAAAGGCTGGGGTAGGCAGCTGGTCTGTGGGAGACCCTGTGCCTTCCCCCCAGCAACGCTTTCGGGCAGCATCGCGGATGAATTCCTGATTGTGCCCTACTGTAGGGGTAAGAGGTAAAGGGCATAGGACAAGGTCCTAGTGTCACACTGGACACAGAGGGTTGACACCAGCGGCACAAGTCTGGGATCCCAGCAGCTCGGGAGGCTGTTTGGGCTACAGAGTTAGTTCAAGGCTAACTTAGGCAACTTATCAAAACACTCTCAAAATTTAAGAAAAAATATATAAAAAGAGTTGGGGATACGGCTTAGTAAATAGAACATTTGCTTGACATTTGTAAGGCTGTAAACTCAATCCTCAGTAGTTGGGGTGGGGTGGAAAGTGGGGGTGTGTGAGGGTGGCTTGACTGGACATCCCCTTCAGCATTCCCTCCCGCCCTTTCCTGGAAGACATCACTCTGGGTAAAGAGACAGATGCAAACATTTTATTTAAAAATACAAAACAGGCCTTACTCCTCTTGACTGTTTCCACCCCAAGTTTGCCCAGAAGTCTTATAAAGATGGAGTAGCCGTGTGTACACAGCTGTCCCTCTAACAACCCAGTTACACTTCAACCCGTCTTTCATGCTCAGATAGCAATCCTTTCCACAGGTGTGAGGGCCACACACAGACGTGAGGAGGAGGCAAGCCAGCTCCTTGTTACTGCTGCTCACACAACCCCCAGGGAGCACACAGGTCACCCGGATTCTGATTGAGTGACTCCCCCCCAAAAGTAAATAATAGGAAGTCTGCTGTGGTAGTGTACCCCGGTACTCTCAAGACTTGGGAGGTGGAGGTAGAAGGATCAAGAGTTCAAGGCTAACCTCAGCTACATACTGAGTTCCAGACCAGCCTGAGCTACGTGAGATCCTGTCTCAAAAACAATAATACCAAAAACAGGGAAAACCCTAAATAATTTTAGACCCTCTCTCTCAAACCAAGAAAGATATATGAGCCCAGGCTTTCAGTAGATAGCCTCATCCATATTGTCATCACTGTCACCTCCAAAGTCCTCTCCATTGTCAAAATAGGACATGATGTAATCAGTCTCCTGAAAGGTAAGAGAAGCAAAGATCAGCAGTGACACCGAAGTTTTTCTTCCCTTTCTTTTTCTGGGTTCTTTCCCTCCCAGACACACATTCCAGGTCTGGGACACCCCTACCAGCTGTTTAAAGTTTATTTTACTTTTTAAGTGTATAGGTATTTTGTTGGCACCTATGTCTGTATGCTGTTTGCATGCCTGGAGCCCTCAGATGCCAGAACATGGCATCAAATGCTCTGGAATTTGAGTTACAGGTAGATGTGAGCTACCATGTGGGCACCGGGAATGGAGCTTGAGTCTTCTGGAAAGGAAGCAAATGTTCTTAACCACTGAGCCATCACTTCAACCCCATGCCACACATTTTTACATTATATTTATTTATTTGTGTTCGTGACTATGTGTATATGGGGGTGTGTGTTTGTGTGTGTATGTGTGTGCATGTGTGTGTGCGCATGTGTGTGTGCATGTGTGTGTGTGTGTGTGTGTGTGTGTATGCTCTGGTACACGTGTGGAGGTCAGAGGACTCTTGTAGGAATCAGATCTGTCCTTCACATAGTGGGTTCCGGGGACTGAACTCAGGTCATCAGGCTTGGCAGCAAGCACCTTTGCCCTCTGAGCCCTCTCACCCACCATGTTATGTGCTTTGAGAACAGGCCAGAGGCAGATGAAATGGAGCCATTGGTGGCATTGTCACTATCGGCTCTGCAACTCCCTGAGATGAGCGAGATTCCGGGGTCAGTGGGATGCCTCCGTAGGAAAGGAACTTTTCTGCCAAGCTGGAGGACCTCAGTTCAATAACCAGAACCCACACGGTAGAAAGAGGGAACCAGCTCCCACAAGTTGTCTTCTGACCTCCACACATTTGACAACACACACAAATAATAATCAAAAACTCTCCTGCGTGATAAGCCTGGTGGTGTACTCCTGTGCTCCCAACACTGGGAAGCAGAAGCAGGAGGGTTTCTGAGGAGTTCGAGGCCAGCCTAGTTTACACAGTGAGACCCTGTCTCACAAACAAAACCCCAACAAATGTGCTTGTTTCGGCAGCAGATGCACTAAAATTAGGATGACACAGGGAAGATGAGCACGGCCCTGCTCAAGAACGACATGCAAATTCATATAGTGTTCCCTAGTTTTCTTGACCATAAAAAACAAACAAACAAACAACAAAATAAATCTTTTAAGAGAGAGAGAGAGAGTTGAGAGCCCAGAGTTTGGGAGGGGAGAGGAGGGGGCGTGAGGGGAGAGGGAGGAGCAGAAGTCCCTCACCTCTTCATGCTCTTCCTCGTCATACTCCTCCTCCTCCCCCTCTTCCTTCTCTTCTTCTTCTTCTTTCTCTTCGTCTTCCTCTGAAGTCACTTCTTCCTCCTTCTTCTCCAGAGTCTCATGTGAGGATGAACAGGAAGAGAAGCTCACAGTCAGCTCACCCAGGGAGACCTGGGGCACTGAGGGACCTGGAGTCCAGCTGCCTAGCACACTTCCCTCTTACCTCTAGCTTCTGTATTGTCTCCTCCTTCTCCTCTGCGCTCTTGGGGGGCCTCTTGGGGAGGACAATGGTGGTCCCTGTTGGAGGAGCAAGAAGCGAATCCTTAGGAAGCGCATCTCCTAACTAGCTTTCTTTCCAGTTTTTACGTGTGTGTGTGTGTGTGTGTGTGTGTGTGTGTGTGTGTGTGTGTGTGTGTGT
>NC_022022.1:4629108-4640437 GCF_000317375.1 Microtus ochrogaster
GTGTGTGTGTGTGTGTGTGTGTGTGTGTGTGTGTGTGTGTGTGTGTGTGTGTGTCCGTGGAGCCCTGGGGAGGCACTGGACCTCCACAGCTGGAGTTAGAGGCAACTGTGAGCCCCTGGTGTGAGTGGAAGCAGTACATGCTCTTAAGGACTGAGCCATTTCTCTGGTGCTTTTGCTTTTTATTTTTTACAAAATGTTTTGTTATATTATTTGTGTGTGTGCGCGCGCCTGCGCGCGCCATGTGGAAGTTAGAGTAGGTTCTTCTTCCCACCATGTGGTTTCTAGCCACTGGTGGCAGGTGGCATTATCAGCGGAGCCCTCTCTTTCCAGGGCTCCCTCCGGCAGCAAACATGCGGCTCTGCTGCCCCCGCGTGGCTACTGTGGCATCCGCTGATGAACCCTCATCCTCTCCAGGTTCACTTACGTTCCTTCTGGAGTTTCCTGACTCGAATCTTGAGTTCTCGGGGCAGCCGACGCCAGTCTGGAAACAGTGAGAGTGTGAAGGTCAGCAGGACCCTGCCTGGGTCCATGAATGGTGATTGGTACTAAAGGGCGGGGTTCTAAAGGACAGGAAGGAGCTGGTTTGAAGTTTTTCGGGAGAGGTGGCAATGTGAAGCGGTTTTCCAAGTAGAACCAAAGAGTGTTGAGATCACATCTAAGATTCTGGTTTCTAGACGCTGCACAGGAAAGGGAGGTGGTGGTTCGAGGCACCTCTGAAGGAGGACATCCAGGGAGGGCCAGTCACCTACCAGGGTTCCAATCGATGGCATTGTCAATCGGCCCAGACATCTGATACTTGTCTGAGTAACGTTCGACATCTGAAGGGTCAGAGGTCATGAGTCAGAGTTTTATCCACAGAATAATTTTTTTCCTAAGGGTCAGCCCCTCTTAGTTCTAGGGAATTATTGATCACCTCACTCCAAGCCCAGAGCACAATGGTGCCAGCTTCGGTGAAGACCTTGTCCCTCTTCCAGCCTGCCTTTTTTTTTTTTTTTTTTTTTTTTTTTTGTTACTCTTTGCCCTTAGTCCAAAGACTCTCCTATCTTCATTGGGCAGTATACACCAGGATAAAATCCAGGGTTCAGTCTTCTCTCTTCTTCTTACTACTGGGGTTAGCTTGGTTAAGTCTCCCATCTCTGTGAGCCTACAACCCTCAAGGCCTCAGTATAAAAGCATTAATTACCCATATAAAAATACTGTATTTCCTCACCATGAGTGCTATGCCAAGCCTAGCAGAAGTGGCACCTTCTCCAGTCTCCTACTCTCCTAAGGAAGGGGAAACGTTTGGCATAGGGAGGGTATTCAGAGACCTAGCCTCAGAGTCCTTCCAGTTAAGAGTCTGTTGAGTTGGGTTAAAGTTTGTACCCCCACCCCCACCCACCTATACATATGAAGTAAGATGCTAATGCTTCAATGTCCCACCAGCCCCAAGATTTAGGGTTCAACTCAAATCTGAGTAAGGTTGTACGTTTCAGACACAGAGGAGGGTTTTAATGTAAATAGTAAAGTTCTCCATTAAACAGTAAACGTCCTGAGTCTCGCTGGTCCCCAATGGTGCTGAGCATGGGCCCTGCCTATGGAAGTCTCCAAACACGATGCCAGCCTTCCCACTGACCTCTTTTGGGGACAGCTGGCCGGATGAAGTATGGGAGCTGCCTCATGGCCCCACGCAGCTCTTGCTTCAGTGCCAGAACGTACTCCCCTTCCTCTCCCGCGGGCAGGGGCACGGGGTGGAACTCCAGGGGCTGAGGAGACACAATGGTTAGCCTAGGACAGGAAGGCTGCAGTAAAGGGCCTTTCCCCTAAGCTGAATCCATTGTGCCCAGTAAACAGAGGGCCAGAGGAATGGGAGGCCAATGCAGCATCTTTTAAAAGCTGGGGACTGGGGAATGTGAAGAGAAAAAACAAACACGTATTTGCCTGGAACCGTCTTCTGTGGGTTGGGACTCTGGAGACACAGGGTCAAAATGAGGGCAGCTTATGATGGGCCAGGAGGATTTCGTGGTCACAGGTAGTCGGTGAGGAGCACATGGGAGTCTTGGGAAAGGGAGGGAGACACTCACAGGGAAGAGTGGAGAAGGCTGCAGAGTGGGTGGGGGCAAAGCATCGCCCTTCCCAATGCCCACAGCCTCCATGTTGAAGGTCAACTGGCCTCGGCCACGACCCCGGCCCCCACCCCGGGTGGCCATGGTGGAGGGGGCCTGGATACTCCGAGATCCAGTGAGAAAAACCTAATAAAGACAAAAACAAAGAGATAAAGAAGTATAAGGAGCTACATGACATCTGATGGCCTCTGGCAGGTGACTTTTTTCTCAGTGCTGAGGTTCGAACCCAGAGCCTCTCTCATGCTAGGTACTCTACCTCTGAGCTATATTCCAAACCCTTTCTCTGTGACACTTAAAAAAAAAAAAAAAACCAATGGTAGCTGGACCATGGTAGTGCACGCTTTTAATCCCAGCACTTGGGAGGCAGATCTCTGAGTCTGAGGCCAGCCTGATCTATAGACCAAGTTTTAGGACAGCCAGGACTATGCAAAGAAACCCTGTCTTAAAAAAAAAAAAAAGCAGAATAAATAAATTTTTAAAAGATTTGATTAATTAATTAAAAATAAATAAAACATGAAGTTAAGAGTGATGCCACAAACCTGTAATCCTAACCCCATACTTGGAAGGCTAAGGCAGGAGGATTGCAAGCTTGAGACCAGCCTGGTCTAGAGTTCCAGGCTACTTGGGACTGAATAGCAAGATCATGTCTCCAAACTAAACAAATCGGGATCTGGGGAGATTGCTCAGTGGTTGAGAGTATGCACTGCTTTTTGCAGAGGAAGGAGTTTAGTTCCCAGTACTTGTGTCTGGTAGCTCACAACCATTTGTAAACTCAGCTCCAGGGACTCTACCACCCTTGCTGGGTCTCCACTAGGGCCCGCACTCTCATACACACACACACTCACGCACACAATTCTAAAACACTGAATTGTTTTTATTTATGTGCATTGGTGTTTTGCCTGCCTGTATATCTGTATGAGGGTGTTGGGTACCCTGGAACAGTTTACAGTTAATTCTGAGCTGCCATGTGGGTGGTGGGAATTGAACCAGGGTCCTCTGGAAGAGCAGTCGGTGCTTTTAACTGCTGAGTCATCTTTCCAGCCCCCTTTAAAACATTTTTAAAAAAATATTTTTAAGGGCTGGAGAGATGGCTCAGAGGTTAAGAGCATTGCCTGCTCTTCCAGAGGTCCTGAGTTCAATTCCCAGCAACCACATGGTGGCTCACAACCATCTGTAATGAGGTCTGGTGCCCTCTTCTGGCCTGCAGGCATACATGGAGGCAGAATGTTGTATACATAATAAATAAAATCTTTAAAAAAAATTTTTTAAAGGGGGATTGGAGAGCTGGTTTGATGGCTAAAAGTATATGCTGCTCTTGCAGAGGCCCTGGATTTGGGTCCCACCTAACCTAGGCAGTTCCCAAGTTCCAGGAGACCAATGCCCTTTTCCAGCCCCCACAGTCATCTCACAGACATGGTGCTCCTACAGTCAAGCAGGCACATATACATACGTAAAAAGAAACATGTTAAAAGACTTTGAAGCACTAAACATTAATAAATTTTGGCTGCGGAGTTGTCTCAGCACTAAGAGTGGATGCTGCTCTCCCAGATAACTTGAGTTTGATTCCCAGCAGCAGAAAAACCTACAATCCAGCTCCAGGGGATCCAATGCCTTTGGCCTTCGTGTGCACACACAGACCCATAATAATGAAATAATAATAAAATATACCTTTTTATTTTTTATTTTATGCGTATGAGTGTTTTACAAGCATGCATGTGTGCCGTGTGTGTGCAGTGCCCACAAAGGCCAGAAGAGAGCACTGTTTCTCCCGAGACTGGAATTACAGATGGTTGTTGGTGCCTGAAGAGGTGCTGGGACTTGGACAGAGCTCTTAATCACAGTCATCTCTTCAGCCCCCCCCCCCATAAGATAAATCAATACTAGATTATAACCCTAAAGTACAAAGTAAATGTCCATGAGTACATAGTGGTATAAATGACTGGGAAAAGACAAATGTCCCATGCAGAATTCTAAACAAACTATGTAGATAGTTCAAGTTAAAACATAACTAAAGCATGTGGCTATCCCAGGCCACAGGGCAGGAGCATAATTCCTGATTCATAAGCGTGAGTAGTATGGGAAATTTTGTTTCATATGCTTGTGGCAAACTGGAGGGTATGGAGTAACTTTTTTTCTTTTAAATATTTATTTATTATGTATACAATATTCTGTCTGTGCATATGCCTGCAGGCCAGAAGAGGGCACCAGACCTCATTACAGATGGTTGTGAGCCACCATGTGGTTGCTAGAAATTGAACTCAGGACCTCTGGAAGAACAGGCAATGCTCTTAACCTCTGAGCCATCTCTCCAGCCCTGGAGTAACTTTCCAGTGGTCATTATGCCAGCAGGTGACCAAGATCAACATCAATCGCAGTAACTCACATGGGTATTCATAACATGACTTAAGGACGTTTGTTTCTTTTCTTGCTTTGTTGATCTCTGGTAGCCCAGGTTGGCCTGAAACTCACTATGTAGCAGATGATGGTAGTGACCTGTGACCTGTGATCTGCCTGCCTCCACTCTGGAGTGTGGGAACTACAAGCCATGAGTCTCCCCTTTCTCTCTGGCCCTTTCATCCTTCCTTGACAAGGTGTCATTGTGTAGCCCAGGCTATCCTTGAGCACTCTGTCTCAGCTTCCCAAGTGCTAGGCCTCTGTGCATGTGCCAGATTTGAAATGTTACTTTTACTTCCTTGTCCTCATTCCCAAAGCTCCTAAGTTCATTTTAGTCATTGAAAAACAACAGCTTCCAACAGAGGGCTAGCCTACAGCACGCCAACGAGTTCTCTTCAAAACTGTAAAGATCATTAAAAAAAAAAAAAAAACAACTGAGAAAATGCCGTAGCTCAGAGGAGCCCGAGGGGATGAGACAAAATGTATCAGGGTATTCTGGACAGGATCATGACACATGAACAGACCATTATATAAAATCTGAAGAAATCTAAATGGACCTTGAAAAATAATATGCCAGGTGGTATGGTGTAGGAGGTCCTTCTGTTTGTGTGTTGCTTTCATTGGTTAATTAATAAAGAAATTGCTTGGCCTGATAGAGCAGAACTTAGGTAGGCAGAGAAGACAGAACTGAATTCTGGGAGGAAGAAAACAGAGTCAGAGAGCCACCATGGAGATGCCAGGTCAGACATGCTGAAATGGGTTAAATCAAGATGTGAGACTTAGCCAGTAAGAGGCTAGAGATAATGGGCCAGGCAGTGATTTTAATTAATACAATTTCTGTGTGGTTATTTTGGGTGTAAATTAGCTGGGCAGCTGGAACCAAGAGCAGGCCTTCTCTCCTTCAACAGTGGTGGGGCTCATATCTTTTTTTCTTTGGTGGCGCACGCCTTTAATCCCAGCACTAGGGAGGCAGAGGCAGGCGGATCTCTGTGAGTTCGAGACCAGCCTGGTCTACAGAGCTAGTTCCAGGACAGGCTCAAAAACCACAGAGAAACCCTGTCTCGAAAAACCAAAAAAAATAAAAATAAAAAATAAAAATAAAAAATAAAAATTTCCACCTCCTCCCCCCTCCCATCTCCCTCTTCAGTCCTAAGAGCAGTCAGGAATCCCTGCCCTGTGGGAAGTCCAAGGTCCTCCCCCCTCGATCCAGGTCTAAGAAGGTGGGGCTCATATCTTTAATCCCAGAATTTGAGAGGCAGAAGCAGGTAGATCTCTATGAGTTTGAGGCCAGCCTGATCCCCAGATAAAGTTCCAGGACAGTCGGGGCTACACAGAGAAACCCTGTCTGTCTCAGAAAAGAAAGAAAGAAAGAAAGAAAGAAAGAAAGAAAGAAAGAAAGAAAGGAAGGAAGGAAGGAAGGAAGGAAGGAAGGAAGGAAGGAAGGAAGGAAGGAAGGAAGAAAGAGGGAAATGTACCAATAGTAGTTCATTAATTGTAACAAATGCAGTATAGTAATATACAACATTAATAATAGGAAAACTATGTGCCAGGGATATATGGGAATTCTGGGGGTCATCTGCCCAGTTTCTCTGTAAATCTGGTTTTTTTTTGTTGTTGTTGTTTTGTCTTATTTTGTTGAAGTTCTGGAAGCTGAGTGCATGGTTTTCCACATTCCAAGGGAGCACTCAGTCACTAAACTCCATCCCTAGCCCTGTAAATATTGTTTTCGTTCAGGTGATGGCTTCCATGATTGCTCCTCCTTTTCTTTTCTGTTTGTGGATTCATTTTCCTATCATGTATGAATACTTCTTTAATAATAAGATAAAATTATTAGGTAGGCTGTGTGGTTGAGCCTGTAATCCCAGCACTGGGGGGCTGAGGAAAGAGGGCAGTTGAATAGTCTGAGGCTATCCTGGGCTGTACAGATATTTCTAAACTCTTCATCCTTCCCGCCTTTCCCTCCCAAGTTCTGAGATTACAGCTATGTGCCAACATGACCAGCCAATAAATAAAGTTATCCATTTAAAATTGTAACCACAGGTCCAAGGAGAGTCTCAGTGGGTAAAGGCCCTTGGCATGCAAGCTGACACCCTGAGTTTGATCCACAGAACCGATGGGAAACAGAGACAGGAGAATTGGTGAACATTTATAGGCTAGTTAGCCTGAACTACACTGCTCAGTGGTTAGAGACCCTTGCTTCAACAAGGTGGGGGGAGCACAGATGAGGTCAGAGAACTTTGAGGATTCTCTCTCTGTCTCTCACAGACACACATACTCCTACACAAACACACTGAAGTAAAAGTTTAAAAATTGAATTAATGTAACTATATATCTTATATAGAGAACCATATATGAGATTAATCTATAGCAGGAAGAAGATGGATATCTGAGAAGTTAGGAGCGTCTAACCACTATGAAAACATAGAAGGAAAAGATTGCTGTTTCCCACCAACTCAGGAGAGCCATCCTGTCTTTAGCTCCTCTCAAGGAAGAGGACAGAGCAGCTGGCTGAGGTCTCTTTCCCTTTGACAGCTCCAGCGCCAGCCATGGAGAGGAGAGTGGTTCTGACGGCAAGGCAGGGGGAGCTAAGACAAAACCATGAACGTGGAGGCTAGACCACTCTAACCCCACTTTCACATCTTCATACATTAAGTGATCACCAAAGATGCAGAGGAAAAACTGCAAATGCTGTTTAATGTAGACATCAAGCTGGTGGTCAGAAACCAGACAGCAGGTCTCCCCCTTTCATTGGGAGTCTAATTAATCCACGTATGTAGCAAATGGTGCTGCACACCCACCCACTCAGGAGCTTCCAGCTATGGAGATCCAAGGTCCCAGTGGGGACGCTATGCTGCTGCTCTGCTAAACACCTAATTTACTATGTTTTCCACTTAGGGATTAGTGCTGGGGTTGGCTTTGGTCAGAGGAGTTTCCTTTTGCTACAGTCAGCGGTGACACTACAGACTGGTCACAGAACAGAGAATACAGGACTATCTGTCGTCAAGACATAAGACATCAGTATCAGCCATTCTAAGGCTTAAGAAGCTCATGGAAGGGAGGGAAGGCTGGAGTGTGTGGAACATGGAATTCTGGGCATGGCTGTTGAACCCTTGCACTCAGAGCAGCGGTGATCAACTACACAAGATTGGCACGAGTAGAACATCACACAACAAACCACCAACAAGGACACGGAGTCTAAGGAAGGCAGAGCTGGGTGTGGGAGCACATGCCTGGGATCCAGCACCTGAGATGTAAAACTAGGAGGCCTGGAGTTCAAGGCCATCCTAGGCTACATAGTTAGTGCCAGGCCATCTTGGGCAACATGAGTTCCTGTCTCAAAATACCAAAACCAACCAAACAAGCCAAAAAAATAAAAGTCTCAGTTCTCTCATTTCCTAACTACAGAAACTTTGTTTTTTCTTTGCAAAATGAGAATAATAATAAAATAAACTACTGTCTTAATTACTGTTAAGTTGCTATGAAGAGACACCATGACCAAGCATCTTATAGAAGAGGCTTTATTGGGAGCTTACTCTTTCAGAGGGTGACCCGTGAGCATCATGACAGGGATGCAGGCATGGCACAGGGGCAGTAGCTGAGAGCTTACATTACATCCATAAACATGAGGCAGAGACAGAGAAAGCTAACTAGGAACAATGGGGCCTTTGAAACCTCAAAGCTCATCCCCAGTGACATACCTCCCAATCCTTTCCCAGATAGATCTATCAACTGGGGACCCAGCGTCCAAACTTATGAGCCTCTGGGGGCCATGCTCACTCAAACCCTCAAACCACAGCACCTACAATGTACCACTGAGTTGCTGGATACTGCTGATAAGGCAGTGAGTAAGATGGTAAAACTAACAAACTAAACAATAACAAAAATCCTGGCACCCGGGGCTTCCTACATGGAGTTCATATTCTGGCGGAGTCACCAGCCTACAGATAACAGTTTAAGCCACAAGAGTAGGCAAGGTCCCGAAGGCAGATGACGTAGAGACCAGTCCCGGGGCACTCTAATTGTGTATTTGTAGTAGACACGGTAAGAAGTAATACTATGTTAGAACTCTTGGAGATCTACGTGGAAAAAAATCATTCTCCCCAAAAGAAATGATAGCTTGGGATGTCCCTCCGTGACACAGCCCTCACTCAGAAGGCCCAGGATCAAGCATCTCCATGACATAGCCCTCACTCAGAAGGCCCAGGATCAAGCATCTCCGTGACATAGCCCTCGCTCAGAAGGCCCAGGATCAAGCCCCTGGTATGAGAGAGAAAAAATCGCAAGATGGGCATGTTGTATATATCTGTGATCCCAGCACAAGAGAAGCTGAGACAGGGGGATTGCAAACACTATGCAAGCCTAGGCTACACAATAAGATATTGTCTCAAAAAACAACAAACAAAACAAATTAAAAAAAAAACAAAAAAACAGGCCAGGCGGTGGTGGCGCACGCCTTTAATCCCAGCACTCGTGAGGCAGAGGCAGGCGGATCTCTGGGAGTTCGAGGCCAGCCTGGTCTACAAGAGCTAGTTCCAGGACAGGCACCAAAGCTACAGAGAAACCCTGTCTCGAAAAACCAAAAAAAAAAAAAAAAAAAAAAAAAAAAAAAAAAAAAACAGAGAAGAGTTGGACAAGGTGTCAAGTACCTTTAATTCTAGCACTTGAGGCAGAGGCAGGTGGATCTCTGTGAGTTCAAGGCCAGCATGTTCTACAAAAGAGTTCCAGGACAGACAGGCCTATATAATGAGACCCTGCCTCAAAACAAATAAACAACAACAAAAAAAATGGGCAAAGAATATGAACAGAAAATTGACAAAAGAATGCTCAATAAAACCACTTTAAAATTACATCTATCTATCTATCTATCTATCTATCTATCTATCTATCTATCTATCTATCTATCTATCTAGATATAATCTGAGACAGGTTCACTCTACACACAGGCTCTCTCTATGGTTGTTCTAGAACTATATAGGCCAGGCTGGTCCCACACCCACAGAGATCTGCCTGCCTCTGCCTCCCAAGTTCTGGAATTAAAACCATGCCTGGTCTCCTTCTTTCAAGATTTATATTTAGTTTAAATTATATGCACGTGAGTGATGTGCCCACGGAGGCCAAAGGGGTCAGATTCCCCGGGAGTTACAGATGGGTGCTGGGAAATAAACTCAGATCTTCTGTGAGAGCAGTATACCCGCTTAACCACTAGCTGTTTCTCTAGCTCGATTTAAAAGAAATATATTTGTGTGTGTGTATAATGTATGCATGTGCATGTGTCTGTGTGTGAAGGTGCCTGTGGGCTGTGATGTGTGTGGAGGTCAGAGGTCAGCTTTGGGTGTGGTCTTCACCCTCTGCTTTGCTTTAGAGGCAAGATCTTTCTTGTTGGCATAGCTGGCCGGCGAGCTCCTGTAGGACTTTCTGATCTTTACCTCCCATCTCAGCACAGGAGAGCTGGTATTGCACCGCAGGCCACCACAGCAGTCCTGCTTTTACATGGGTTCAGGGACATGAACCTAGGTTTCCAGCTTGAGATGAAAGTAGTTCTTATGGATTGAGCCATCTCCTCGACCCAATAAAACCATTGCCTACCTAACAAAGGGACTAACAAAAACTTAAATGATAATAGTCAGGCTGTGGTGAGATTCCCCTCAGACAGACTTTGGCTATGTTTGTTAGTTTTTTGTCAAATTGCCACAAGCTAGGACCATCTGGGAAGAAGGAATCTTAATTGAGAAAATGATTCCATCAGATAGGCCTGTGGACAGGTTTGTGAGGACATTTTCTATATTCTTTTTTCTTTTTTTTTTTCTTTTTGGTTTTTCGAGACAGGGTTTCTCTGTAGCTTTGGTGCCTGTCCTGGAACTAGCTCTTGTAGACCAGGCTGATCTCGAACTCCCAGAGATCCACCTGCCTCTGCCTCCCGAGTGCTGGGATTAAGGGCGTGTGCCATCACCGCCCAGCTGTGAGGACATTTTCTTAACTGATGTGGGAGGGCCCAGGGCATTGCGAGCGGTGCCACCACTGGGCAGGTGGCCTTGGGTTGTACAGAAAAAAAGCTGAGCAAGCCATGGAGAGCAAGTCAGGCAGTAGCGCCCCTCCATGGCCTCTGCTTCAGTTCCTGCCTCCACGTTCCTGCCTTTGCTTCCTTCATGATAGCCTGTGACTGGGAGGTGTAAACCAAATAAACCCTTTCCTCCCTAGGTGGCTTTTGGTCATAATGTTTTATCACAGCAGTAGAAAGCAACCTCCATGGAAACACTAACCAACCTCTCAAGGTTCTGAATGTCTTTATTCTCAATCTAGAAACCCTACTGTTAAAATGGTGGAATATTCCTTTACACTGTGTGAATCTCTGCCACTGTTGTCAGGTTATAAAGAAGCTGACTGGCCAGTAGCTGGACAGGTAGAAGTTAGGCAGGGATGTGCAGACAAACAGAGAGCACAAAGAACAAGGGGAGGGTCTCAGAATCTCAAGGAGATATGGAGAGGAGATGAACTTGTACTGTGAAAAAGTACTGAGCCACGTGGAAGAGCATAGATAAGAAATATGGGTCAATTTAAAATGTAATAGTTAGCTAGTAACAAGCCTGAGCTATTAGCCAAGGATTTAGAATAATAAGGCTCTGTGTGGTTATTTGGGAACTGGCTGGAGGGACAGAAAAGTCTATATAAAATCTGCCCTAATAATCACATAGTCTGCAACAAAAGTAACAGGATGCTTGTTAAAGAACCATTTACGGGCCGGGCGGTGGTGGCACATGCCTTTAATCCCAGCACTCGGGAGGCAGAGGCAGGCGGATCTCTGTGAGTTCGAGGCCAGCCTGGTCTACAAG
>NC_022022.1:4640537-4642077 GCF_000317375.1 Microtus ochrogaster
AGCCTGGTCTACAAGAGCTAGTTCCAGGGCAGGAACCAAAAGCTACAGAGAAACCCTGTCTTGAAAAATCCAAAAAAAAAAAAAAAAAAAAAAAAGAACCATTTACAGCAGCAACAGCTCTGACATAAACTGGGCATGGTGACACACACCTACAGTCCTACACACAAGAGACTAAGGCAGGAAGTGGTCAGCCTAAGGTATATAGGGAGTTCCAAGCCAGCCTGGGCTAGACAGTAAGACCTTGTTTCAAACAACAAATTTTAAAATGACATAAGTGGTCTAATAATAGATAATTTAAAAAACATTTTAGAGGGGCTGGAGAGATGGCTCAGTGGTTAAGAGCACTGACTGCTCTTCTAGTGGTCCTGAGTTCAATTCCCAGCAACCTCATGGTGGCTCACAACCATCTGTAATGAGGTCTGGTGCCCTCTTCTGGCCTGCAGGGATACATATAGGCAGAACACTGTATACATAATAAATCTAAGAACAAAATAAAATAATTATAAAAACCATTTTAGAGTATTATCAGTTATCATAAATGTCATGACTTCAAGTTATATACAGGAAGAAGGTTGCTAATATGTAGTGTGACGGGCGAGAGGAATATGATATAAAGCCATGTTTACCTGTTATTTTCTCTTTTTATTTCCATTCTTGGTATAACATTGAATTTATTTTGTGGCCCTATTTACTTATAAAACACAGAAATATATGCATACATACAGAATAAACTGAGGCTATATATCAAGATACTAGTAACAGGGGCAGGTAAGCTGCCTCGTCAGGGAAAGGCACTTGCTGCACAATAATGCAAGCCTAAGGACCTGAGTTCAATCCCTGGAACCACATAAAAGTGAAACAGTAACAGAACCTCACAAAGCTGTCCTCTGATCTTGGCATGCATGCTGTGGCCCCGTGTGTAGAGATACAATGATAATAAAGTTTGAAATTGTAAAATACTAATCAGTAAATAATGCACACTTCCCTTATTTTACTGTGTGTTTGCCAGTTGTATGGAATTAATGTATGTCCTACAATTAACAAGTAAAAAGGATATTTTGTTTTTAATGCAGGGGAGGGCTGGAGAGCTGGCTCAGTAGATAACAGCGCTGGCTGCTCTTCCAGAGGACCTGGGATTAGATTCCCAGCAACCACACAGTGACTCACAACAGTCCCATAACTTCAGTCCCGGGGAGTTCAATACCCTTTCCTGCCCTCTCAAAGTCAGGCACACAAGTGGTGCAAAGACATCCATGCAGACAAAATACCCACACACAAACAAGAAGAATGCAGAGGCGGGTGCTATACCCTTACCTAGCAATTTATGAGGTCGTCAATTCAATCCTTAGTAAAAATAAATAAAAACTTGCTTAGCGCAAAGCCATGGGCCAAGCCTGTCATTCAGATGTTTGAGTTCATCTTTTTTTTTTGTTTTTGTTTTTTTTTTTTTGTTTTTGTTTTTTTGTTTTTCGAGACAGGGTTTCTCTGTGGTTTTGGAGCCTGTCCTGGAACTAGCTCTTGTAGACCAGGCTGGTCTTGA